>NC_092244.1:31162570-31290070 GCF_036320965.1 Panulirus ornatus | reverse complement strand
CAGCCCTCACCCACCCCTCACCCAGCCGACCAGCCCTCACCCAGTCCTCACCCAGCCCTCACATAGCCCTCACCCAGCCCTCACCCAGCCCTCACCCAGCCCTCACCCACCCCTCACCCACCCCTCACCTACCCCTCACCAACCCTCACCCACCCCTCACCTACCCCTCACCCACCCCTCACCAACCCCTCACCAACCCTCACCCACCCCTCACCCAGCCGACCAGCCCTCACCCAGTCCTCACCCAGCCCTCACATAGCCCTCACCCAGCCCTCACCCAGCCCTCACCCACCCCTCACCCACCCCTCACACAGCCCTCACCCAGCCCTCACATAGCCCTCACCCAGCCCTCACACAGCCCTCACCCAGCCCTCACATAGCCCTCACCCAGCCCTCACATAGCCCTCACCCAGCCCTCACATAGCCCTCACCCACCCCTCACACAGCCCTCACCCAGCCCTCACATAGCCCTCACCCAGCCCTCACCCACCCCTCACCCAGCCGACCAGCCCTCACCCACCCCTCACCCAGCCCTCACCAACCCTCACCTAGCCCTCACCCAGCCCTCACCAGAGCCGACCAGCCCTCACCCCCCCCCCCACAACAGACGCAGCCTCCACGAAAGGACGCAAGATGGACGAGGTATATTTAACAAAACCTCGACGGTACGTTCCTGACGCAGACGGAGAGAAGGTGTGTATATGTGCACTGTGCACCAGGGGATCTGCCTGAGCAGTGAAGGTGTGGTGAGGGGAGGGGGATAATGCTGAGCACTGAAGATGATGAGAGAGTATACTGAGCCCTATGGATTGTGGTGATGGGTATATACATTGCTGCCGCCGATGTGTTTTCGCTGTGAGGTTTGGTTGATACAAGACGGTAAGAGGTACCACATCAGAATGGTACCTCATGTGCGAGTTACTACAACAGAATGGTACCTCATGTGCGAGTTACCACAACAGAATGGTACCTCGTGTGCGAGTTACCACAACAGAATGGTACCTCATGTGCGAGAAGTTACCACAGATTCTTGATCCTCAGAAGTGGAGCTCGTGGAGTTTATCGAGGAGAGAGAATATGAGGAAGACGTGGAAGGTATAGCAAGAAAGAACATCTCTCAAAATCTTTCCTGACAAGGTGGGTATTGTGTTGTGTTCGTGGCCTGTGTACAGGTTAACGGTCCACGTGACTCGAGACCTACACTTACGTTCGACACAAATCTAGATGGAAGTCGACGTGTTACGTGCGACTGAGGTATGATGCACGTCGGAACTTTGACCTGTGGGATAAAATCTCGAAAGATGTGTTTTGTTCACATCCATCAAACCACCAAACCACATTATTGAATCCCATTTTCTTCCTTTCTTTTGGTATGAATTTGTCAACATGATTGATGGAGGTCTTCGCGATCTTGGAGAGGTGATATGTGAGAAGTACGAGGCGCGTCCGTCTACCTCCGTCATGTAAGCGTCTCGTCGCATGACTTACGTCAAGGTAATCATGCACGACACTTTCATGTGTCGTCCCCAGGCACCTGAGCACGACGAACAACGACGGTTCATGAGGACAGCGACAACCAAAAGTCGTTCCCTCGACGACCATTTGCACGACACAGTCATCATACCCAACCTTCACCTCACGACTCTCCCATTGTGAACAAAACTGACGCAGAAAATGTTTTCAGCAGAGTAACTTAAAAATGATATTTGTCCTGTAAGATATTATGGAAATGTACCACTCCATTACCAGGCTCGTGGGGCCTGTCAGTGAGGGTCATGACCCCGGTAATGGACACTCCTGGTAGGCTCATTAGCTCTAACAATGAGGGTCATGACCCAGGTCATGGCCACCCCTGAGTAAACTCTCGCAGAGTTAGAAAATGTCGCCTGGTTGTCCACTCACACATAACATTCCTTCAGCACCACAAATAAAAAACCCCCACCTACCCTCGCCCTCCCACCCACCCTCATAGCAAAAGGTACCAGAGAGAGAGAGAGAGAGAGAGAGAGAGAGAGAGAGAGAGAGAGAGAGAGAGAGTTGATGATTGGTCGACTTTGTTCCGCCTCTACTGGGCAAGCAGACAGTAGCTGGGTGAGGGACGAGGGCGCCATTTGTCGGTCTCACCTGCTGACAGCGGTTGTAAAATGTTAATGTTTCATTTATGGACTTTCTAGAAAACTGGCAACGTCATGAGTTCACCCAGGTGGGCAGACAAGGCTGCTGTAGTGTCAATAAACCGTCTGCTGTGTTGAATAATGAATCCTGGACCGCAGCTACTGCTCTGGCTCTGTGTAGGATGACCCTAGTGTGTACACCTACAGCCAGTGTAGTTATGCCATACTCAGTGTCGGCCATGACCCCAGCAACATGTTTACATACAATCTCACAAAGCGTCATGTTGGAGACATGACCAAAGGTAATGATAAGTTGTGGAGTTCGCCTCACGGACGTACAACGCAGAACAGGACCGCCTGCTTTTAGTAGGTCGTTGAAGCGTTCATTGGTACGCATTGCGTATGAAGTCACTTGACCGTGCGTACATCACGTGGTAACTGAGAACTGGCGTAGAACTAAACAAGGTGAGGACGGGGTGATGTGGTAGAGATACTGAACACCTGACCACACGAACCAAACGAACGTCTACACCACGAGTTGTTCACTGTAACAACAACAACAACAACAACAACAATAACAACAATATGCTATAGCATCATCCATGACTTATTCATATTAGTGACGTCATTCGTACCAGGTCGCCGAAAGGCTATTTAGCCATCTGAGACATCCTTCGTACTTCTCCAACTGTGGCTTACGTATGATCTCGTCAGCAAAATTAATGTGTCAGATCCCAGGTCGTCAGCGAGGGCTGACCGGGAGATAAGCATCAAGACGGAACATTCACTCGTGACAGCCAATCTAAGTTGGTAGAAAGACGGATTATCTGGCTCGTTAGGCCATAACCTCAGCTGAAGTTCATGACCTGACTCACTCCCTCTACATCAACATTCCCATGTCATCCACTATATATATATATATATATATATATATATATATATATATATATATATATATATATATATATATGTATATTATTTTTCATTATACTTTGTCGCTGTTTCCAGCGTTAGCGAGGTAGCGCAAGTAAACAGACGAAAGAATGGCCTAACCCGCCCACATACACATGTATATTCCTACGAGTCCACGGGGAAAATGAAACATGATAAGTCCCGGGGACTCATAGGAATATACTTGAACACGCGCAAAATTGTGATCCTTCCCAATACACATGTATATACCTACACGCCCACACGTGCACATACTGTATACTACCTATACATTTCAACGTATACATAAATGTACATACACAGACATATACATATATACACATTTGCATATTCATACATGATGCCTTCATCCATTCTCGTCGCCACCCCGCCACACATGAAATGGCGTCCCCCCTCCCCACGAGAGCGCGCGAGGTAGCACTAGGAAAGACAACAAAGGCCACATTCGTTCACACTCAGTCCCTAGCTGTCATGTGTGATGCACCGAGACCACAGTTCCCTTTCCACATCCAGGCCCCACAAAACTTTCCATGGTTTATCCCAAAAGCTTCACATGCTTGGTTCAATCCATTGACAGCACGTCGACCTCATTATACCACATCGTTCCAATTCACTCTATCCTTGCACGCCTTTCACCCTCATGTGTGTTCAGGCCCCGATCGCTCAAAATCTTTTTCCCTCCATCCCTCCACCTCCGATTTGGTTTCCCACTTCTCCTCGTTCCCTCCACCTGTAACACATATATCCTCTTTGTCAATCTTTCCTCAATCATTCTCTCCATGTGACCAAACCATTTCAATACACCCTCTTCTGCTCTCTCAACCACACTCTTTTTATTTTCACACATCTCTGTTACCCTTTCATTATTTACTCGATCAAACCACCTCACACCACATATTGTCCTCAAACATCTCATCTCCAACATATCCACCCTCCTCCGCACAAACTTATCTATAGCCCACGTCTCGCACCCATATAACATTGTTGGAACCATTATTCCATCAAACACACCCACTTTTGCTCCCAGAGATAACGTTCTCGCCTTCCACACATTCTTCAGCGCTCCCAGAACCTTTGCCTCCTCCCTCACCATGTGACTCACTTCCGCTTCCATGGTTCCATCTGCTACCAAATCCACTCCCAGATGTCTTAAACACTTCACTTCCTCCAGTTTTTCTCCTCTCAAACTTACCTCCCAATCAACTTGTCCTTCAACCCTATTGTTCCCAATAACCTTGCTCTCATTCACATTTACTCTCAGCTTTCTTCTTTTACGCTATACCAAACTCAGTCACCAACTTCTGCAGTTTCTCACCCTAATCAGCCACCAGCACTGTATCATCAGCGAAGAACAACTGACTCACTTCCAAGCCCTCTCATCCGCAACAGACTGCATACTTGCTCCTCTCTCCAAAACGCTTACATTCACCTCCCTAGCAACCCTATCCATAAACAAATTAAACACCCATGGAGACATCACGCACCCCTGCCGCAAACCGACATTCACTGGGAACCAATCACTTTCCTCTCTTCCTACTCGTACACATGCCTTACATCCTTGATAAAAAGTTTTCACTGCTTCTAGCAACTTATCTCCCACACCATATACTCTTAATACCCTCCACAAAGCATCTCTATCAACTCTATCATATACCTTCTCCAGATCCATAAATGCTACATACAAATCCATCTGTTTTTCTTAGTATTTCTCACATATATTCTTCAAAGCAAACACCTGATCCACACATCCTTTACCACCTCTGACACCACACTGTTCTTCCCCAATTTGATGTTCTGTACATGCTATTACCCTCTCAATCAATACCCTCCCATATAATTTCCCAGAAGTACCTAACAAACTTAAACCCCTGTAATATGAACACTCACCTTTGTCCCCTTTGCCTTTCTACAAGGCACTATGCATGCATTTCGCCAATCCTCAGGCACTTCACCATGAATACATTGAATATCCTTACCAACCAGTCAACAACACAGTCACCCCCTTTTTCAATAGAGTCCATTGCAATAGAGTCCAAACCCGCCGCCTTGCCAGATTTCATCCTCCACAATCTTTCACTACCTCTTATCTGTTTACCAAACCATTCTCCCTGACCCTCTCACTTCGCACACCACCTTGACCAAAACAACCTATATCTGGCACTCTATCATCAAACACATTCAACAAACCTTTAAAATACTCACTCCTCCTTCTCACTTCACCACTACCTGTTATTACCTCCCCATTAGCCCCCTTCACCGATGTTCCCATTTGTTCTCTTGTCTTACGCACTTTATTTACCCCCTTCCAAACCACCTTTTTATTCTCCCTAAGATTTGATGATACTCTCTCACCCCAACTTTCATTTGCCCTCTTTTTCACCTCTTGCACCTTTTTCTTGCCCTCGTACCTCTTTCTTTTATACATCTCCCAGTCATTTGCACTACTTCCCTGCAAAAATCGTCCAAACGCCCTCTCTTCTCTTTCACTAATAAACTTACTTCTTCATCCCACCACTCACTACCCTTTCTAATCTGCCCACCTCCCACCTTTTTTGCTCTCACCTTTTTTCATTCTGCACTCAATCTCTCCTTGTACTTCCTCACACAAGTCTCCTTTCCAAGCTCACTTACTCCCAGCACTCCCTTCCCATTCGCCTCCAAAAGATATTGATATATATATATATATATATATATATATATATATATATATATATATATATATATATATATATATATATATATATATATATTGATCACACTTGTCCGTGATGATAGCATGAAGGTGAAATTGCACTTCAGTAGTTCATACAATTTATTCAACATGTCATTTTTCTATACATGTGGCAGGACACGTTTCGTGGAGACAATCCACCTCATCATCAGGTGCCAGTACTTAACAAAGTTATCTAAATCTCAACATCACTCTTGGTTCCCTCCGTCCAACACCAATCTTTATAGGCCAAGCACTGTCTGCTTTGTCTGGCCATAACCGTTGTTAGGGAGAGTGATTAAGGGGGTCACGTGGCGGGGGTTGACCTGGGTAGCTGGGTGTGTCTTGAACAACTTTTTTTATGTTTCCGTGTTTTGTCAATTCTCTCACGATGATTTGGCTAATGCTAGGATGGGCTTTAGAATTGCCTGGAGACAAAATAACGTTCTTAGTATTAGCAATTAAGACGTTCAATGACGTTGCGTGTGGCATAATCAGCAGTGGGGTACAAAGATAACGGGATTTTCAAGATCTATGGCCATGGTGATCATTTTCATGACAATGTTTAGCGATCACATTTTTGTGGTCATCACTGCGTACTGCATGACGGTGCCAATAACACCTCTCCGTTACAGTTTTACCTGTCTGGCCTACATGAATATATTTACATGCCTTGCATTTGACGACGTAAACACTCCAATTGTTGCATAATTTGGCCTACTATTTATTAAGGTCTTGTACTGGCAAGGCTGCTTCTCAGGTAAACCCTGTCGGTAAAATGTCGTGGGTCACTGTTAGCTGAGGCAAGTCGGCGTCTCGACTGGTTTGCTTCGGTGATGGTCAGGGTATACAGGAGGCGGCCATGTCAGGTCACACAGATGGATCGTGGGAGTTATACACCTTTGCCTCGGCCGAGTAAGCCAAGCAGGATGGAACACGACCGCTGACTGCGGCATTTTGGACACTTTATCGTCGTTGATTGGTTGAGACGCAAATATGCGGAGCTTCTGACATTCAAGTCGAAGGTGACCCGAGGTCAATCAAGCCGTGTGTGGTGGACTGTCGAACTCGTCACAGCTGGTTAGGTCACTCGGTGTCCCGTGTCAGTAGCGGCATTATGAGTGTACAACGTAGTGTTATGACACTGACGCTACCAATAAAATAGACACTGCGAGTGTGGAACATAATCTGGAAACCAAGACAGTCGTCCCAACACAGTGGTGGTCCCTGACCAGCGAGAACCGTGCTAGATGGTCTGCATCCCACGACGAAGACCCGTCACCAGTATGCAAGTTATGAAGGTGATCATTGCTACTCCCTCACTCCACCTGCTAGCCCCTCACTCCACCTGCTACCCCCTCACTCCACCTGCTACCCCCTCACTCCACCTGCTACCCCCTCACTCCACCTGCTACCCCCCCTCACTCCACCTGCTACCCCCTCACTCCACCTGTTACCCCCTCACTCCACCTGCTACCCCCAGTCCACCTGCTACCCCCTCACTCCACCTGCTACCCCCAGTCCACCTGCTACCCCCTCACTCCACCTGCTACCCCCAGGCCACCTGCTACCCCCTCACTCCACCTGCTACCCCCCCTCACTCCACCTGCTACCCCCTCACTCCACCTGCTACCCCCTCACTCCACCTGCTACCCCCTCACTCCACCTGCTACCACTTCACTCCACCTGTTACCCCCTCACTCCACCTGCTACCCCCAGTCCACCTGCTACCCCCTCACTCCACCTGCTACCCCCAGGCCACCTGCTACCCCCTCACTCCACCTGCTACCACCTCACTCCACCTGTTACCCCCTCACTCCACCTGGTACCCCCTCACTCCACATGTAAACAGAGAAACTAATCCTACATATCACCATGAACTTAATACATAGTCAGTATTTACAGACCGTATTTACATATATATCATAAACCTTCCAAGAAACAAAGCCACATGACACGACTGTCCTGAAGGTACAATATTCAACATTGATAGTACCAAGACTCGACCATAGCAACAAGAGCATGATAGCATTATCTCTGTTCCTCACTTGGTGTATCCGTCAGCCAGTGTAGCGGGTACTGAGGTAGTGTGAAACACGCTACTGCAACTTCTGCTTCGTAAAGTTTGAACTTATGAATAAAGTTATATATCCCGCGAGGCTCCAGGACTGGGCTGTGCAAGTTCATGTTTAGATAACATGAAAACGTAGTTATCACAGTTGTAGATTGTAGTTAATCGTTACATCTTGATGATAGCAATTTATCCATCCACTGTACTGAACATCCAGTCTTACAAAATTATTGTTCAAGGTTGTATTACTAATACACGTACGAATACATAACTCGTTTAGAAATTAAGACCAACAGCTGATAAGTTGATTAACTTGTAACCCTTCATTTTGTCATCATATTCACCTGTGGGCCTCATGATACCAGTGCCTCTACTTCTCTCCCTGTATCTTCTTATCGGTAAACGTAACACAACCTTGATCCAGTAGATAAACCACTGTATCGTGAGCGTCATTAGGTATGTTGCCGCTGGGTTGACAGCCCACCAGAGACACGTCTTTGGTTGTGGCGAGAATCAGGTTTGGTGGGTTGATAACGTACAGAGTCAGGCCTCAGAGTGGGCTGACTGGTGCTATGTTCTCGTTAACGCCGACCAGGTCTGACCCAGGTAGGCCAGACTGGTCGCTCATAACAACGTTAAGACCAGAAGTTGAGTTAAGGTTACTCTCAAGACAGACTCGCCTCTCTGGCGAGATAAAGATGCATGTTGTCAGCACCAACTGTGTGAGTCTGGAGTTCGATTGATGATATCAATGTAAAAGTTAAGTCAACGCAAAATACGAATGGAAATATAATAAACATTGTTCATATTCCTTGTGATGAATAACTTGTTGTAACTGATAAAACTTGAAATGCTTCCATTTAGTATTCCCAGCACAACATAGTTTATGGTTCACAAACTTGGCTTTGTTGAGGCCATTTTCAAAAAGCACGAACCACGTATGTCATGGTCGAGTGTCGATCCATCTCTAGCCTCCTGAGATAGACGGAGTTAAGTCGTGAGGTTGTATGTTGCTGAACAAGATCTAACTCTACAACAGCCGTTACCCTGTAACTACAGTTGTAATAATGAACAAATATCTAGTCCATGTACAAAATGCCTTTCCCATATCTCCTGACGACGAACACAACATTGAAAATGAAGGATTTACAAACATGTTCAGTTACGACGTCTTTATGAAGATCTTGATTTAGCTGATAACACACTTTCAAATGTCTCCAGACATCTGAAGATGCATTCCATTATACAGTGGCAGACGAGAAATGTATAAACAAAGTAAGGAACACCTACTATGGTGATGACGTAGCCAACACGGTCATCATAAGCAGTTTGGATCCTCATAATCATAAGGTATATTGACCACCCTTCACTAACCTCTTCAAACCAACATGAAGATTGTATTCAACAACACAGACACCAAACGTAATTCTTGGCTATAACATCAGCTCGTCATCTTATGAAAAATCAGGCGTACGACCACTTCCCTGCAGAAACTGTAGTATTGTGTACATTGACCAGTCTGGTGAATACTTACAGGAGAGAATCAAGTAGTATTAATACCTGCCCAGGCGAGGTGGTGTGTTGTAGAAGCCTCGCTGTCTTCCTATGACCACTGGTGGCACCGCCTCGGGTCTGTCACAAGCCGGAGTAAAGAACAGGATTTCTCAGAAAAGGAAAAAAATGGGGAGGAAGTGAAGGAGTGAAGTGAGTGTTCAAATACCTCTGCCTCTGGCTGGAAGATGTTTTATTATCATTATTATTCAAGACCAACAGTTTTCATTTAAGGACAGAACGCAATGAGCATCTGTAAACATATCCACTGGAAGGAGGTGGGACATAACAGAGCCACACAGAGAAAGTCAGCCAGATCCGGACATCATCCAACGCAGGTGTTCGTGGAATGACGAAGACCCGTGTTTGCTGACCTCACCCACTGCGAGGCTCCTTAATATTCTCAGAAAAGATACCACTTCCTTACTTACGAGTTCCAGTAGAGAGTCACCTTGGCTGGGACAGAGACACTGACCTCTTCATCCAGCTGGCAACGTTCCCTGGAGGTCAAGACTCGAGGGAGCTTCAAGAAACAAACGAACGCTCCTCCGTTCAGTAATGTTCTGAGGTCAAACAAGAAAACAACGCCCGGAGAGAAAGGCTTAATCCAGACTGTGTTATAGTTTGATCATTTCTCAATCTAACAGTCTTGTCTCTTGCCATCAACTTTGACGATCTTCAAACTTTGGTTCATTCTGAAGTCTAAAGAGTGGATGAATTTCCCGTCCTCCTGCTTCTGATGCCAGTGCTATAAGAAATAATGTTTTCATAAGATGTTGCAGAGCCACGCTCAGGATTATAGACTGATCCCATCTAAGCCGAGATAAAGCTACAAACTTCTTGAGGTTAAAGAGAAAAAAAAACATCTGAGAAACTTGCTCAACACAGCCCGGCAACGTTAATGTCAAGACCCACAACCAAGAAGTTGTGTGAAGCAGCGGTCCTGCTATGTGAAGCAGTGGTCCTGCTATGTGAAGCAGTGGTCCTGCTATGTGAAGCAGTGGTCCTGCTATGTGAAGCATGGGTCCTGCTATGTGAAGCATGGGTCCTGCTATGTGAAGCATGGGTCCTGCTGATCTTATTTTTCTTATGTCAGATTAGAGAAAAACTAAGTCGTCCCGCTTCAACTTCAGCAGATTCTTCTGAAACAGAAAAAACCTTAATGATATCGAAAAGCGTATCATTGTCTCTGGGAGGAAGATGATCATTGCGTAGATCATCATCTGAAAATCATTCTCCACACCAGTGTATATAAATGCGTATAACAAACACATTCTCCATACCGATGTATATAAATGTGTATAACAAAATCGAACGTCAACTTTCCACGACCCAAAATAGTGAAGTTGTTGATCGCCGACGAGATACCTGCGGCAGGAGCCTCCTCCTCCAGCAGGGTCACTCTACTCACTTCGGGGGTCAGCTGGAGGTACAAGGACTCGCAACCTTCCTGAGGATCGTAAGCACAAAGACTTGATTCCAACCCTCTGGTCTACGGTCGTGGTCATGACCGCCGACGCCTCTGAGTTCTAACTTGAGGTGACAACAGGTCGAGAGTCACTTGTTCCGAGCGCCACCTCCGACGAACGACGTAGTTCCTGGCCTGGATGAGGTGTTTGCCCAGACGACGTTAGGGGTAAAGCTTCGAGGCTGATAAGGTAAGACTGGTATGTTGCCTCCAAGCGAGGAGGAGAATGGCACCAAGAAAAGTTCATCAAATATTGTCCAGCTGTGGTGTTGTCCGCCATGGCCTTGAACCCTAGAACCCTGGAACCCTCGACCAGATCTAAGTTCGTTGCAAAAGAGGAGAAGCCTAGGAAGCATCAGTTCCTCCCTGTTGACACTAACTCTGAGCCTCTGTTCATCCTCTTGCTTCCGTGTGATCCCCAGAGAATCATAACAACATCCAATTTCATCGACTCCACAAGCGCCCTCCACGCTGTGGGTCTCTGGAGATTCTCTATCATGTACCACCACTCAGAAGCTTCGCGGAGCTCTTCCGGGATATCGCTTTTCTGGGATATCCCTAAAGCTTTCCTGGGACATCTGTCAAGATTATCTCTTCAAAGGGAGAGATGAGATTCACCGATAATGTCACTCCTCTGCACGTTGTTGCTCATCCCAGCAAAGCTGATATCTTTCCAGCGAATGTTACAGCTGCCGCTGAGACGCTGCCCCTACGAGGCTGCCACACTCAAGTGCCTCGTCTGCTGGAGGGTTCAGCGAACCTGCTGGAGAGCAGGAGGTGATGCCGAACCAAGTGAACCGATGATGATCTTGAACAGAAGCAGAGATTTGCCCACATTACAATTGAAATATTATTTCTAGAAAACATATGTGGCCAGGCGAAGTTGCTCGACGCAATCATCTTCCCAATGTACTGTTTTTTAGAAGTCGTTCTGTTCAGCCAGCAAGATCGTACCTACTCACTTTAGCTTTGTTCTGAAAGCGCTGACATCAACTTGGTCAAACTGTATAGCGTTCTACCGAGACCAAAGTCATGACTGAGTCACCAGGTTCCCTTGCCTTGCCTGCTTGGAAAGCCAAGAACTTTCATCTTGAGGATGAATCAGAATATGCCAATACGCGTCCTTCATATCCAGATTTATGGTCCACACATTTCTTGGCACAATATTGCAGACAATTTCCGCTTTGGTCATTTTGAAACTTCGTTGTTTTATGTGTTTCATATCGGATGATCCAGAACGCTTATTTCACTTCCACGGTCTTTATTTCTTACCAGAAACTGGTCCCTTTCCTTCCATCACCTTTTTATTTGTTTTTTTTCTGTAGCATTTTAGAAGCTGAGTCAGGATTGCGCTATAAATTTCAGAGAGAAGGTCGGACGAGCTTTCCTTAACCATGTCAGAGCCAACTAGTTATAGAGATGAAAAACCTTTTTTGTCCACTGCAAAAACCGAAGAATTCTGGAAGACGATTCCTACTCTTCCCCTCCCGACGACTCTTTCTGAGTTACTCAGAATTTGTTTCATTCAAACTGTTGACTCCAGACCACTCAGCTCGCTGGCAACTGCTTCGAATCCGTCTTATCCCCTCTAAGAGCTTCTCGTCGCCGTAACAAGACCTTTAGGGCTCGGCTACACGATCACTTTCCACGTATGGTGCTCGAGCATGCTTCGGATCAGCGTCGAAGCATAGGGTCGTAGCAAGGTGGTCGAGCATGTTTCGGATCAGTGTCGAAGCATAGGGTCGCAGCATGGTGCTCGAGCATGTTTCGGATCAGCATCGAAGCACGGGGTCGGAACATGGTGCAGACGACTGCTTAGCGGGCAGACAGTGTTGTGTTTACATGGTACTGGCTCACCGACGGACGGTATGGGCCAGTGTGTGGGAGTCTAGTGGGAGGAGTGGATCATGGCTCCTAGACAGAAAAGACGGAGGGCTGCACTGTTATGGCAGCTGGAATATCGATGAAAAAGAGAAAAAAAACATCGTGAATGGGTGATATTGTGGTCGTGAAACAAACGGTGTCGAACTTATAACCAAATATTCAGTGAGATACATCGTGTAAACAGACCTCAACCACAACATTCGGATGACACCAAGAGTTGTACTACAACACAGAAAGTGTGTCCACTTATATCCCACGCCGAGACATGTACGAGAGACTCACTAAGTGCAGGATGATCACAACTTGAGGTTGTAACCCTCAGATACCTGATCAAAGGTGCGTGCAGGCTACAGATGCCTCCAGCTCACGTCACGGGTCTCAAGCAGTTCCCTCGCACATATCATTATGTGCGACGCTACATACAACGTGCTAAGGAATGAGTATGTGAAGGTAAGCAATTATGTGGTCACCATCATTATGTGGATACAGCCGTGCATGTACCCACAACTGTAATGTATAATGATAGACTGTATTACTGTTTCATCATACTGTACTAAATTAATACTACAATGTGTGCATACAAGCTGTGCATTTGTATGCACAGGTATGCATGCATGCAAATGCTCATGTATACCGAGCAACGTGTCGATAATGACATAATGAGACTCGTATTGCAGAGTTGTAATGTTGGGTATATATATATATATATATATATATATATGAGTGACGAAAGATTGACCAGGAGGATATATCTGTCGGAGGTGGAGGGAACGAGAGAAGAGGGAGACCAAATTGGAGGTGGAAAGATGGGGTGAAAAAGATTTTGTGTGATCGGGGCCTGAACATGCAGGAGGGTGAAAGGAGGGCAAGGAATAGAGTGAATTGGAGCGATGTGGTATACCGGGGTTGACGTGCTGTCAGTGGATTGAATCAAGGCATGTGAAGCGTCTGGGGTAAACCATGGAAAGCTGTGTAGGTATGTATATTTGCGTGTGTGGACGTATGTATATACATGTGTATGGGGGTGGGTTGGGCCATTTCTTTCGTCTGTTTCCTTGCGCTACCTTGCAAACGCGGGAGACAGCGACAAAGAAAAAGAAAAAAAATATATATGCCACATACAAATCCATTTGTTTTTCTGCTTCACACATAAACAGATTTGTATGTGGCATTTATGGATCTGGAGAAGGCATATGATAGAGTTGATAGAGATGCTCTGTGGAAGGTATTAAGAATATATGGTGTGGGAGGTAAGCTGTTAGAAGCAGTGAAAAGTTTTTATCGAGGATGTAAGGCATGTGTACGTGTAGGAAGAGAGGAAAGTGATTGGTTCCCAGTGAATGTTGGTTTGCGGCAGGGGTGCGTGATGTCTCCATGGTAGTTTAATTTGTTTATGGATAGGGTTGTTAGGGAGGTGAATGCAAGAGTTTTGGAGAGGGGCAAGTATGCAGTCTGTTGTCGATAAGAGGGCTTGGAAGTGAGTCAGTTGTTGTTCGCTGATGATCATGTGCATATATATATATATATATATATATATATATATATATATATATATATATATATATATATATATATATAAAATCATTATTACTATACTTAATCGCTGTTTCCCGCGTCAGCGAGGTAGCGCCGGGTGGTAGGGGGAAGAAAGCACTGCTATTGTATATGCAGCTGCTATATATTTTTTCCTATATCATCACGTGATAAACGTAACCACATATAGTCATACAAGGATGTACGCGTCGCCATAGTGTCCACTATCGTTGCTCTGACCTGGCGCGAGCGCGAGCGCGCGCACGTGTGAGCGTGTGTGTGTGTGTGTGTGTGGCTGGGACACATGTAGGTGCTCACACAACGATTCGTCTCTCACACATTAACTTCCGGTCACGTGGGGTAGGTGGTTCAGTGTTGCTGTCTCCATGATCAGTGTTCGAGCACAGCTTCGGTACAATGCTTCGAAACCAAGCTGGGAAAGTGATCGTGTGGCCGAGCCTGTAGCCTCAGATGAGTTCCTGAAGGACACTGCAGACAATGCTTACTTAAGGGCCTCACACAAGGTGGTTATTGTTTACAAAATTCATAAGATATTTTGCCTCCTTCTCTCAACTCATTACCGCATGTTGGTCGAAAATCTCATGTGGATCTTGGCGGAGAGCGTCTTACTTGTAAAGTGGTTTGAACCACTCCAGCAGGAGGGAGGGACCGATCAAATATGAAGACGAGAAAACGAACTAATTATCGAAACTTCATAAGAGAAATTCCGATCTTATCCTGCGCTTCCATCTTACCTACAGACCAAGGATGGGAACCTTCCTCACATGGGGTTAGAATGGGGTTAAGACCTTGTTTAAGATTCATTGCGATCCCTCCTGAAACTGTTCTTTATGGATCCTCGACGCAAATCAAGTTGCTTCCTGTACAAGAACAGTGGTTTATGTTGGTATAATGTTCGCTTTACAGACAGAACTGTTCTTGTTCACCAAATGTTGTATGTTATAATGTAGAGGAACAGCTCAGGTACTGTCAGGTGTTCCAGATCCTTGAGCTAGAAGCTTGGTATGTTCTTATACATCCTGCATTGGTCGTTGGAATTCCACAAGACTGTGAGCTCTGTCTGTTGAAACAACGGAACTTTCGTTTCTGTTGTAAAGTTAACAGAAACAGGAGACACATTCTGCCTCCTCCGTGACACACAGTATTCCAACATGCGCATATCTATTTTTCTCTGTCTCCAGAGCATGTCTTATATCTTCGTCCAGTAGAGGCGCACAGCAGTGGAGACGTGATGGTCTTGTAATGCTCAAGTGAGTGGGTCATGACCACGCTCTCCTGCGTGATGGACTGACCATCGTTCACCTTGATGACCTTCCCTGGTGGCTGGGACTCGGGCGATGCCATAGTCGATGATTCTGCTGGTCTTCATCACCAGTGGAGGAGGTCAGGGTGTTCCTGCAGGGGGTCACATCTCTTCCTGCACGAGATACAAGGTTCTTTAGAGATATGACTAAAGATATGGCTAGAGATATGGCTAGAGATATGGCTGACTGTGCAGAGATATGGCTGGTTGTGCAGAGATGTGGCTGGATGTACAGAGATGTGGCTGACTGTGCAGATATAGCTGGCTGTACACAGATGTGGCTGGAAATATGGCTAGAGATGTGGCTGGCTGTACAGATATAGCTGGCTGTACACAGATGTGGCTGGAGATAATGCTAGAGATGTGGCTGGCTGTACAGAGATATGGTCCTTACATCCCATGACAGCTGCATTCGTGGTCCTGCTGTAGGGTGAGCAGCAACAGCTTTTGGACAGGTTCCGGCTGAACAAAAGCCCACTGGGAGCCTCGTTTCCCTCTCTCTTTAGACAGCTTTTCAGCCTTTTTTTCCCCCGTTAAGAAAGACATTTAAGAGTTCGTCTTTATCATCCTAGAAGACGTCTCCTCGAGGAGCGAGACTGGCTTATATAACCATGCCAGGTGTTACCGCACATCCTCGACGACCAAGCTGGATTTAGTGAAAGTTGTCTCAGTCACGTTGACCCGAGGTTATGCACCTCTCTGGAGGCTTTGACTGCTATAATAGTTACAGATTCTACATATAAACAAACAGACGACCATAGCGTCTGTAAGTTTCGTAATCCCTCGACTGGCTTGGCCATGTGGGAGGCTCACATCAAACACTTGGCAACACAACTGTTATGGAAAGTTTCATCAAGATCTTGAGAAAGATTAAGGCATTGTCATTCGTTTATGAAATGTATTTATTTAGCCGCTTTTCTGCTACAACTCACAACATCCTTTCTGCCTCTGAGATGTTTAGCAAAGAAGTTTTGAAAATGAATTAAGTAGAACAATAGAAAACCCACATCAATGTGTTAAAACCAAAGATGAATTTCAAACTTGAGTGAACTGCCATAACAACATTACCTCAGTTCGTGAGTCAGACACAAATTGACTCATTCCCACGTAAACTTATGTTGGTGTCACAATCCTGTAGTACATGTACCGTACAGTGGATGGTACCCCTGGTGACTGTACCTCTACAACACTACATGTACCGTACAGTGGATGGCGTCCTCCCTCCAACTCTCCCCTTCCTCTTTTCTCTTCTTTTATTCACGTGACACCGACGCCTCTTGCAATGTTCAGAGGATATGGCGCCCGCCCGGTACCTGGCTGACCCCGCGGGCAGCTGACCACCTCCTGCTGACGGCTGACCACCTCCTGCTGACGGCTGACTGCTAACCACCTCCTGCTGACTATTGACTGTTGACGTCCAAGCGCCCCAAAATGTTTCCAGTGGATCATTTCTTATCTCTAGTTATCATTCATACGATCACCTCTGCCTCAAGAGTGCAGTATACGCCTGTTACAACGCAAATACGCCAGCTGTACGCTTCGTGGACCTCTGGTGTCGTCTGGTTTAGCATTTCACGTTATGTTCCCACAAGTCCAAGAGTTTTGTTGTCTGTTTCGCCTGACTCGCCTCTGTCCAGTGTGGTCTCATTAACCCTCTTGATCAGGTCCTCTATACAGGAGGATCATCTTACACAAGGCGTACCTGAACCTCCTCCAGAACTGGTAGTGAGTCAGAAGGTACATACCTCCTCTGTTCTCACTGATGTGGAACACCTAATCAGACGCTTTACCTATGTACAAGTCCGTCATGGCCAAACGTCCCACACGCACCATTTCCCTCACACATAACCCTCTCCCCCGCCACCACGACATCTTACCCCCAAGTGGAATCGTCAACATGGAAATCTTATAAAGTTTACCCGTGTCTTACCTCCTCCCCAGCACCACTACCCCAGCTCCTGCTGCAGCAGACTGAAGAGGGGAGGAGGCTCAGCGGAGTGGAAGACGTCCTTTCTCTGGTATGGTTTGTCCTTGTGTGACGCTGTGCTGTGTGTGCACACTGTTTGACGGAAGTCTTCATGATGGCATGCATCTCTCTCTCTCTCTCTCTCTCTCTCTCTCTCTCTCTCTCTCTCTCTCTCTCTCTCTCTCTCTCTCTCTCTCTCTCTCTCACCCATCAGGAATGGTGGTTCTGTGCTAACTGGCCTCTCTGTTTACCCCTCGCATTGATCTATCTTATCCTTGGCCTGGGATATCCCTACCCACCTTGCCCTTGGCCTGGGATATCCCTACCCACCTTGCCCTTGGCCTGGGATATCCCTACCAGCCTTGACCTTGGCCTGGGATATCCCTACTGACGTTGGACACCAGACGTGCCGACTGCCAGTCATGAAGGCCTTCGGTGTCGAGGTATGACTACTTGGCGAACACTCCTGACCACCACCAGGTCTTATGTTGCTTGAAGACCACGTCCACCCTCACCACGTCCACCCTCACCACTCCACCCTCACCACGTCCACCCTCACCACGTCCACTCTCACCACGTCCACCCTCACCACGTCCACCCTCACCACATCCACCCTCACCACGTCCACGCTCACCACGTCCACCCTCACCACTCCACCCTCACCACGTCCACCCTCACCACGTCCACCCTCACCACGTCCACTCTCACCACGTCCACCCTCACCACGTCCACCCTCACCACATCCACCCTCACCACGTCCACCCTCACCACGTCCACCCTCACCACGTCCACCCTCACCACATCCACCCTCACCACGTCCACTCTCACCACGTCCACCCTCACCACGTCCACCCTCACCACATCCACCCTCACCACATCCACCCTCACCACGTCCACCCTCACCACATCCACCCTCACCACATCCACCCTCACCACGTCCACCCTCACCACATCCACCCTCACCACGTCCACCCTCACCACATCCACCCTCACTTCATCTACCCTCACCACGTCCACCCTCACCACATCCACCCTCACCACATCCACCCTCACCACGTCCACCCTCACCACATCCACCCTCACCACGTCCACCCTCACCACATCCACCCTCACCACATCCACCCTCACTACATCTACCCTCACCACGTCCACCCTCACCACATCCACCCTCACCACGTCCACCCTCACCACGTCCACCCACACCACATCCACCCTCACCACATCCACCCTCACCACATCCACCCTCACCACGTCCACCCTCACCACATCCACCCTCACTACATCTACCCTCACCACGTCCACCCTCACCACATCCACCCTCACCACGTCCACCCTCACCACGTCCACCTTCACCACGTCCACCCTCACTACATCCACCCTCACCACGACCACCCTCACCACGTCCACCCTCACCACCTTCACCCTCACCACATCCACCCTCACCACATCCACCCTCACCACGTCCACCCTCACCACGTCCACCCTCACCACATCCACCCTCACCACGTCCACCCTCACTATGTCCACCCTTACCACGTCCACCCTCACCACATCCACCCTCACCACATCCACACTCACCACGTCCACCCTCAACACATCCTCCCTCACCAATTCCACCCTCACCATGTTCACCCTCACCACATCCACTCTCACCACGTCCACCCTCACCACATCCACCTTCACCACGTTCACCCTCACCACATCCACACTCACCACGTCCACCCTCACCACATCCACACTCACCACGTCCACCCTCACCACGTCCACCCTCACCACATCCTCCCTCACCACGTCCACCCTCACCACGTCCACCCTCACCACATCCACCCTCACCACGTCCACCCTCACCACATCCACCCTCACCACGTCCACCCTCACCACGTCCACCCTCACCACATCCACCCTCACCACGTTCACCCTCACCACATCCACACTCACCACGTCCACCCTCACCACATCCACACTCACCACGTCCACCCTCACCACGTCCACCCTCACCACATCCACCCTCACCACGTCCACCCTCACCACATCCACCCTCACCACGTCCACCCTCACCACGTCCACCCTCACCACATCCACCCTCACCACGTTCACCCTCACCACATCCACACTCACCACGTCCACCCTCACCACATCCACACTCACCACGTCCACCCTCACCACGTCCACTCTCACCACATCCTCCCTCACCACATCCACACTCACCACATCCACCTTCACCACGTCCACCCTCACCACGTCCACCCTCACCACATCCACACTCACCACATCCACCCTCACCACGTCCACCCTCACCACGTCCACTCACATGGTTCCCTCCTGTGTCACTAGTGTGCTGGTAGGGGAGTCCATACCCCTGCCCTCTGTATCAAAGGTCACACAGCAGTGGTGGGTGCTGCTTTACCAGCACTGGTCAACACAATGACCTGTCACGTGACGCTATCTACTGCCATATTATAGGCACCATCACCACATGACTGTCCCCAGCTGGTGCATCCCCAGCTGGTGCATCCCCAGCTGGTGCATCCCCAGCTGGTGTCACATCAACAGCATCTGTGTTCATGTTTGTGGTTGTAGTTGACTTACCCTGGCGTGTGCCTCACTGCTAACATTTATCAACACATCACTTATTCCTGACCAGCTGCAGCCACATTACCGTCACTTGTCCACACGTCACCTTTCACAGCCGACCAAGTGACGCCGTGGTCCAGACTGCACGTGTCTGAGTGTCTCTCCACACGGTCAACACAACCTGGCTGCTACCACATTACAAGAGCTTGTCGAGATACGACCAACCACACCTGACGCATCATGGTTGAGAGCACCACTCCCTCCTCAGCCCTCAGTGGGTAGAGACGGGTCAGCTCCTCCTCCACACATGACGTATTGTAAGACTCACTCGACGCCACAATGATGTGTTGTGATCTGCTCGAGAGAAGCAGGCGACTGACAGCTGTCGCTGAAGTGGTCAGTATAAAGGAACATCTGCTGGTAGTGGTCAGAGCTGCCAGTGAACATGGTCGAAGGGTCGCAGGTCAGTGTTGATCAGCCATGCGTCATCAGTGACTTGCTCCCGCTGTGCCACACATCCCTTGGGAATGACTGAGCAAACACTCGTGTCAACTGTGACATTAAAACATTAAGTATGCTCTCCACCCACAGACATAGACATGGTCGACAAGCTCAGAGACACATTAAAGTTATGTCTTCTCCAGAGACCTTGCACAAACCCATTCTCATCAAGCTTCATCAACATCTCAAAATCAGGTTTTGTTACAACTCGTGTTGCTAGCATCAGAGAGGCGTGGAGGATGACGCACTACAGCATCACCTGCGGATCAGTGGGCATGGTGTGAGCATGATGTTCTTACGTTATAAGAAATTACGTCCATCACGCCTCAGTCTTGAGGTTGGTGAAGATGTGAGGGTAAGGTAGGACCACACCCAGCTGACGTGTCCTGGGTCACACCCAGCTGACGTGTCCTGGGTCACAGTCGACACTCAGAGGCTCGTGCAGCAGCAAGGCGTTTGCCGGGCCCTCCGTGTCTGCCGGGCCCTCCGTGTCTGCCGGGCCCTCCGTGTCTGCCGGGCCCTCAGTGTCTGCCAGGTCCTCCGTGTCTGCCGGGTCCTCCGTGTCTGCCGGGCCCTCTGTGTCTGCCGGACCCTCCGTAACACAGTAATTTGCGAAATGTCAAGACACCTTATTACCTGAGCGAGCCACGACATCTGAAGCCATCCAGCATCAGCTAGTAGACCAGGTAGATGAAGCAGCTGAGCGGTTTGAACAAGTTGATTCCTTTGTTTCCCTGCGTTAATCACCTTTCCAGTGACCCAGGCGCTAAACTAAGCCACAATCACCTAACCAACATCTGCTACAGACTGACCTACCTACACCAGACCTTACCCTGACCATACCTACCACACACAACATTCACCGAGTCACTACATGAATCTGTAGTCACAAGGCGATCACACAACCTCACGGCGAAGCGTTCCACTACATCCTCTACTGACGTAACTGTGAATACCAACAAGTGTTTCCCCACCGAGCTAGCTAGAGCCCTCTTCTGCATCACTGCTTCCCCTCCATTAGTCAAAGTGCCCCACTAGAAGACTCCAATACCCAGATCAACAAGCCAACAATATCTCATTGCATTACGACCCATTACCATCATCTCTGATCCTCATCTGACTCTATAAAAGTTTTGTATTTATTTAGTTTACACAGACGCAACAAGCTGACATTAAACAGTTTGGTAACATAAAGACGTCCGCCATCCACTGCCTCGCCACCTTATATTTCATCCCTCGCATCCTAAAGACAAGGAAGACTTCTTTGCCTACCTTACCTCAGTTGACTTTATCAAAGCTTTCCCTCATAACAATCACCAACACAGCCATCAACCCTGGGCTGCTGATAAGTCTCTCAGTCTGTTACTTACAGACGTCCTCAGGTTGTACGCTTCCCAGTGGCTGCCTCCACCTCCCCTCATCCCTCAGGGCACGAACTTGGGACCTCTGTTCTTCCTCGTCTTTATACGTGAGGTTTGGATGGCTGAGTCTGCTCGAGGAAGGCACGCGACGCCACTCCTGACTACATCATCCTCTACAACACCGTTGTAGTTTTACATACAACATGTGACCTGCAGCAGACGACACACCATGTGACCTGCAGCAGCCAACACACCATGTGACCTGCAGCAGCCAACACACCATGTGACCTGCCACAGCCAACACTACGTATGAAGTGCCGCGCCTACCTGGTGCCTGGATGACTCCACAGTAGAATCTTCCCCCACTACCACAGTCCATCAGCATCTCAGCCACCCACTGACCGACCCTCGCGCTTAAATTCTACCCAGAGAAAAATGTTAGCTCACCGCCCATCACCTGTGGTAGAGCTGAGCCATGGACTTCCTCCCCTCTGTACAAATGGATTCACTTTACTCTCGTATTTCTTTGCTCCACCATGAAGGAAGGGGACCAGTACTACCTCTCAGTCCAGCCTGACGTCAATACACGAGACCTGACCACTTCAATAACTTCATTAAGGGCGAAGATTCGACCTTTGAATCGGTCTGTAAAACTCAAGGGCAAGGCAGTAAGGCCCTTAAATGGTGATATGCTTAGTGACCTGGTCCTTACAAGTCAGGTCAAAGGTCGTAAGTGTCTCTAAATTTCAATTATCTCGCCTAGTAGTTAACTTCATAAAGTCCTGCAACCTAGATATTGCGAGTGCCATAGCGAGTGTATTGTCATATGTGTGTTTATCACTCAATGTTCAAGTTTCAGTAACTCGTGTTAGATCTAACATCATCATCATCATCAGTTATATAGAGATTCCTGTCTAGGTGTTCAGAGGTTGAGCGTCTGGTGATAGTAGGAATTCTGATTTTCAAAATCGTGATATCAACATTCGTAACTTGTGTAATCACGTATTTGCACTGTGCAGGGAGGAAAGCTTACACTCGTGTTACCCGGCTTTTACCTTTTGGTAGATATACCGTGTCTTTACTCCTATGTGTACACACACACACACACACACACACACACACACACACACACACACACACTGTACATTATATACACAACAGTTCGTTATGGCCATGGGTAATCCCCTCTCCCCTGTGTTGGCAAATATTTACATGGAGTATTTTGAAAGCCATTTGCTAAACATTATAAAGGAACAAAACGTAGTTTACCTCTGCTATGTGGACGACGTACGTTGCTTTTGGCCTAATAATCTACCCTTGAGGACTGTCTACATAAGTTAAACTGGTTTGCTCCCTCCATAAAACTTACTCATGAAGTCGAAATGAAGAATAAGTTATCATTTTTGGGTGTAGAGGTCACCAGGGATGAAGGTGTCTTGAAAACGAAGGTTAACAGAAAACCTACAGATATACTGTCTTATGTCCACTATTATTCAATCATCATATTAATGTAAAAAGATCGGTTTTCACATCTATGTACCTGAGAGCATATAGGATTTCAGATCCTGATCATTTTTTGTCAGTGTCAGAATACAGCAAGGGAAACGTTTCTATAGTGGCAAAAATAATGAGCCAGACGAGAAATTTACGAAAGAACTCTTGTTCTTCTCATCCATGAGAATTTTTCTCGAATGTGTTTACATTCTCAAAAAAACTTAATGCGTAAGTAGTATTCAAATATGACAACACCATCGAGAAAGCCCTTATCAAAGATAGCCCATTAGATAATAAAGGTATTGTTTATGAAGTCCATTGTAAAGACTATAACTAATTTCATATTGGACAATTAGGGAAAGATTTGTAGACTAGGATCTCACAACATACATATCGTGTGAGGATACATCAACAGATCAACTGCCTTTGATCACCATATAGACTGGGAAGGAGCTAAGACCATAGCTAAATCAAATGGTTTCAGTGAAAATAAAGTAATTGAATCATGTTTGAACTCTGGTACATATGATCATAATGTAATTATGTCCTTTGGCTATTTCAAATGTGACAAACTGTTAACTCAAATGATTATTAAGAAGTATCCACCAGAATAATCGTGTCCTCACACAATGTGAACAGAGGAAGGTTAGATGTCAGCTCACGTAATTAGTGCCCACCTACACACCACAGTCATCATGATGCCCTGCCTCACTATTTCCTCTGTGCTTTTAAGGACGTCAACACCTGTATCTCCCACACTGTCTGAGGATGTGATAAACGAAGGTACTCACCGATTTTGATTTCTCTTTTCAGTGGTGATTGTTGCATGTATATATATATATATATAGATAGATAGATATATATATATATATATATATATAGATAGATAGATAGATAGATAGATAGATAGATAGATAGATACATAGAAAGATAGATAGATAGCAAGATAGATAGATAGGTATGATGATCACATTTGTCCATGATGATAGCTTGAAGGTGAAATCATACTTCAGTAGGAGTTCTTATGATTTTATTTAACATGCACTTTTGTGGCAGGACATGTTTCGTGGAGACAATCCACCTCATCATAAGGTGTCAGTACTTAACAAGTTATTCAAATCCCAACATCACACTTGGTTCCCGCCGTCCAACACCAATCTTTATAGACCAAGCACTGTCTGCTTTGTCTGGCCATAACCGTTGTTAGGGAGAGTGATTAAGGGGGGTCACGTGGCGGGGGTTGACCTGGGTAGCTGGGTGTGTCTTGAACAACTTTTTTTTATGTTTTCGTGTTTTGTCAATTCTCTCATGATGATTTGGCTAATGCTAGGATGGGCTTTAGAATTGCCTGGGGACAAAATAACGTTCTTAGTATTAGCAATTAAGACAGATTCAATGACGTTGTGTGTGGCATAATCAGCAGAGGGGTACAAAATAACGGGATTTTCAAGATCTATGGCCATGGTGATCATTTTCATGACAATGTTTAGCGATCACATTTTTGTGGTCATCCCTGCGTACTGCATGACGGTGCCAATAACACATCTCCGTTACAGTTTTACCTTGTCTGGCCTACATAAATATATCTACATGCCTTGCATTTGACGACGTAAACACTCCCAATTGTTGCATAATTTGGCCTACTATTTATTAAGGTCTTACTGATGGTGTTATTGTACTGGAAAGCAACATTACAAGCACTGGTTTTTAGAACATGTCTTGGATCAGCTAAGTTGGGAGAATAGGGCAACACTAAACATTTCGTCTTATCCTTATTTGTCACATTTTTGTTACAAGAAGCATAAAATGTCTTCCTGGCTTTCCAGTAAGCTTTGTTCACAAAGTTAGGAAAGCTAGGAAGACATTTTATGCTTCTTCCTGTAAGTTTTGTTCACAAAGCTAGGAAAGCTAGGAGGACATTTTATGCTTCTTGTAACAAAAATGTGACAAATAAGGATAAGACGAAATGTTTAGTGTTGCCCTATTCTCCCAACTTAGCTGATCCAAGACATGTTCTAAAAACCAGTGCTTGTAATGTTGCTTTCCAGTACAATAACACCATCAGTAAGACCTTAATAAATAGTAGGCCAAATTATGCAACAATTGGGAGTGTTTACGTCGTCAAATGCAAGGCATGTAGATATATTTATGTAGGCCAGACAGGTAAAACTGTAACGGAGAAGTGTTATTGGCACCGTCATGCAGTACGCAGGATGACCACAAAAATGTGATCGCTAAACATTGTCATGAAAATGATCACCATGGCCATAGATCTTGAAAATCCCTTTTATTTGCTGATTATGCCACACACAACGTCACTGAATGTCTTAACTGCTAATACTAAGAAATCTAATTTTTCCCCAGGCAATTTTAAAGCCCAAAACACGAAAATATGAAAAAAAAAAAAAGTTGTTCATGACACACCCAGCTACCCAGGTCAACCCCCACCGCGTGACCCCCTTTTAATCACTTTCCCTAACAACGGTTATGGCCAGACAAAGTAGACAGTGCTTTAGGTATCATTATATTACTTAACAGATACGTATTCAGTAGCGGGAGGAGTTGAGGACACACGCCACTCCTCCCCCTGATCTGCCATATCAAAGGTTCGTGGTTAATGTGGCAGCCAGCACCACACAGGAGAGTTCTGTGTTACGTTAGAACATTCTTCACTCCCACGTCACATGTAACACCAAGAAAACCCCGGGTGACGCTGCTGGGAGCTGTGAGCAAGACCCTGGTCGAACCCTACGACCTAGGCTTGGTAATCGAGCGATCCTAGTTAAATATTCATCACCTTCCTTAAAGACACGAATGTCATCAAGGGCGTATCATATTTTGCTCCAGGGAGGAACTAGTTACCTTAGATGCCGTTTTCTACACCAAAGCTAATTAACCAGACGAGTTACGACCACATACGAACCATATGTAAGGTACGAACCATATGTAAGGTACGAACCATATGTAAGGTACGAACCATATGTAAGGTACGAACCAGATGTGAGGTACGAACCTACGAACCATATGTCCAGTAGTTTCAGTACAGCAGAACCAGATGGGTCGTGTGGTACATCCTCATAAACTTTCAATGTCTTTATCGTTTACAGGAGGATCTACATCGCTGCTGGTTGGCTGTTGTGTAGTCGTTTGGCCAACCATCTGTCAGGGTCGTTAAGGCCTTCATCGCCAGGCTTCACCATCCATCCATTCTCAAGTGTTGAGGGTGATCCTAGGGCCACATACTCCCTCACTGTGCACGTTGCCATACCGATGAATCAAGACACAAGCGAGAAGGTAAGAAAAAAATAGACAAACTAAAGAATTCAAAAGATGATCAGAAAAGGAAATTTTGGGAAAGTATGAAGAAGGTGGGTTTTCTGCGTGGCGGGCCCAGACCATGGTGACCAGGAAGGTGTTATTCTTTGTGTTTATAACAATAACATTATTACATATACAGGATCTGATACAGAATAACAACAACATTATTACATATACAGGATCTGATACAGAATAACAACAACATTATTACATGTACAGGATCTGATACAGAATAACAACAACAACATGTACAGGATCTGATACAGAATAACAACATTTATATTACCTATAAAGGATCTAATGCATAAGAATCACAACATTGTTGCATATAACGAATATATACAGAAAAATGAGATATACCGACATTGAGCACAATCCCAACGTGCTTTTACAATAGGCAATGAAAAACTTTTGTACCAAAATATAATCATTTTCGTTTACCTATGAAAACATATATATGTATTCACATCAAAAATCTATGACAATTTTAAGTTGCGCAGCTTCACGTTATCCGATCAACGTATGATAATTAATCAGGCTACAACAGACAGAAACAAAAAGTATAATTTTACTTAATTGTTTAGCCTAGAAAATACTTGCCTGACACAAACATACTCGAATATTGTGTGTTTTACCATTTCATTTAATCCTAAGCTACAACTAACACATTAGGATCAAACTACGCCAACTGGGGTAAAAATCATATTTTTGTTTCAATGTTTCAATTCGGAAGAAATGGATTAAGTCCTTCTGGTGATCCTCCTGCACCAGACACATATTCCATCTTCATTATTCCATTTTATTAAGAAGTATTACGATTTGATTACGGGAAAATATTTACATAAAAAAGGAAATGCAATCAACGCACAGTTCGTTCGTCTTGTTGACTAACAACCATACCCTACAAACTGATATATGAAAGAAAGAAAACGAGAGAAGGTCTCAAAGGCAACAGATATATGAAAGAAAGAACACGAGAGAAGGTCTCAAAGGCAACAGATATATGGTGAGACTGAAACAGATGTTCATTCTCAGCAGAAATGGAATCTTGGTGAATCACGAAAAACCAAAAGAGCTCAGACAGACGCGGCTTCAGAAGAGAAACAGTGACACATCAGTAATGCAACCTGCAAGCCACTATAAAGCACTGCTTTCAAGCAAGCATGAATTTCGACCATTTCTGTCCTGTAAGGAAATATGGCAGCGAACATATGGAAACTACATGTGGAAACAGAAACAATTCGAAATACAATAATGAGCGTTTGTCCTCTCGTGTGATGGGGAGGAAATGTACTGAACAAGAGGAAATCTGTAGATGCGAGTAGAATGTACGTCAATGTAGACTCACTGTAGAGCCTCATATTAAATACTTGGTCCCGCTTGGTTTACGCAACGATTCTCGAGAATCACTGTGCACGATTCGTTTGCTCTTGGTGTAGAATCATATCTAAAAAGAAATATATCAGGTGTTTTTGAATATTTTTAACAGCTTTTTTATATCTCTAAATAAATCTATGGTTATCAATATTCTTTCACAAGAATCATCAGATTTAATACATTCCAGAGTTTACAGTGTTGAGCCACCAACTTGAAGGTCATCCAATAATCATGGGAAAGTCTGGTTCAGATACGTGGATAATGTGTGGTCCTTGTGGCCATCCTCCAAAGATTATGATGTTTTCTTTAATGAATTGAATAACATCCACCCCACTGTCAAGTTCAAGATGGAATAGGATAAAGAAGGCAAACTTTTCTTTTTAGATATGTTGATAAATAGAGAAAATGATCATTTGTTTTTTAAATCTAGAGGAAGCCTACCAACTCTGAGAGTTATATTCATTATTTCTCAGTACATGATTCTTCTGTAAAAATGTCTGTAGTTATGTCTATGTTTTCAAAAGCGCTATGGATATATGATCCAATAGCCCTGGTAGATGAATGTAGTCATATAAGACGTATCCTTAAGCAAATATATTATCCCAATTGGTTTGTGAACAAAGCTTACTGGAAAGCTAAGAAGACATTTTATGCTTCTTGTAACAAAAATGTGACAAATAAGGATAAGATGAAATGTTTAGTGTTGCCCTATTCTCCCAACTTAGCTGATCTAAGACATGTTCTGAAAACCAGTGCTTGTAATGTTGCTCTCCAGTACAATAACACCATCAACAAGACCTTAATAAATAGTAGGCCAAATTATGCAACAATTGGGAGTGTTTACGCCGTCAAATGCAAGGCATGTAAATATATTTATGTAGGCCAGACAGGTAAAACTGTAACGGAGAAGTGTTATTGGCACCGTCATGCAGTACGCAGGGATGACCACAAAAATGTGATCGCTAAACATTGTCATGAAAATGATCACCATGGCCATAGATCTTGAAAATCCCGTTATTTTGTACCCCTCTGCTGATTATGCCACACGAAACGTCATTGAATCTTTCTTAATTGCTAATACTAAGAACTTTAATTTGTCCCCAAGGCAATCTTAAAGCCCATCCTAGCCTTGGCCAAATTATCATGAAAGAATTGACAAAACGCGAAAACATGAAAAAAAAGTTGTTGAAGATACACCCAGCTACACAGGTCAACCCCCGCCACTTGACCCCCCTTAATCACTCTCCCTAACAACGGTTGTGGCCAGACAAAGCAGACAGTGCTTGGTCTATAAAGATTGGTGTTGGACGGCGGGAACCAAGTGTGATGCTGGGATTTAAGTAACTTTGTTAAGTACTGGCACCTGATGATGAGGTGGATTGTCTCCACGAAACATGTCCTGCCACATGTATAGAAAAATGACATGTTAAATGAAATCGTATGAACTCCTACTGAAGTGCGATTTCACCTTCATGCTATCACGGATGTGTGATCATATATATATATATATATATATATATATATATATATATATATATATATATATATATATATATATAATACAAAACCTCCAATAACCATTGTAATCATCGAATTATTGAGTGACCACCTTACACTTTGTATAGAACTTCCACTGGAGAAAGTGTATCTTGGTTACGGTAGAACAAGATTCACACTGAATGGGAGTAAAATGATGCCAAACCAGATGACAGGTTGGTACAATGACTGTCAGCCACATCATATAGATATCGTCCATGAAGATTTAGTCGGTCAAATGATGGGAAATTGTCACAAGGAAAGTTTTGAGGCACACGAGTACCGCAATGTGGAAGAGAACGTAAACTATAGAGGTACATGTTTAGGCATGAAATGCCACTGAAAAAAAAAAAAAAGGCGGAGGATACACAAGGATTGGATAAGATTAGAGATATCTGAGGAAGAGAAAATGCTTTACAGAAAGTAGCAGAGGCATGTAGTGAGGTCAGACGGGAGGTTAAGGAAAAGTGTTGGGAAAAGTTCCTGGGAAAAACTGCCGGAGCAAAGACAACAACGCAAATCTGGAGTGAAGTTGATACGGTGAGAGGAGTGAGGAAGACCTACGTAGTGTCGTAGCTAACCCACAGACGGTGGCTGATCATAGAACAGTGTGCGTCACCTTCCAATCTAACGTCATCGCTAGTAGAGGTTTACATGAGTTTACATGATAAGACAGACAACAGGAGGCCTGATTGGCCCACGACTGGGTTGCCTGGTAAAGAGAAAAAAAGAGAAAGGATCTTAACTTGACAAGAATACGTAATTCCGCTCAGCAGTTTTTTAAGCTATCTACGACTCCCCGCTGCTGCACATTAGCCTTCTGCTGTCCCCATTAACGCTGTCGTTTATAGAGTTTATTTCTGGCGTTTTTCAAGAGTATACCTGAATTTATAAAATATTTGTCTTGACGACTGTAGAAGGTATTCACGGTCTTAGCATTCACTACGTCTGAGCAAGTTATTCCAGTATTCAACACACCTATGGGAAGAGAAGCTATTTCCCACGGCCATATTACATCTTTTTTAGCTTTGAGTTTTATTCCATTTGTTCTGGTAACCGTATCTTCTTGTATTTCGAAAAGATGTTCGTAATTTACTTTATCAAACTTGTTCAGAATTTTGAACACTTGGATTAAGTCACCGCGAAGTCTCCGTTTTTTAGTGGAGAAGAGATCGAAACATTTTAGCCTCTCTTCGGATGCCAGATTTCTAAGGGATGCGATCAATTTTGTCGTGCGTCTTTGTACTTGCTCTAATTTTTCCTCGTCTTTTTTATTTTTTAGAGTTTGGGGACTAAGACTGGACCTCATATTCAAGGTATGTTCTTACTAGATAATCATAAAGTGTGAGAATTGTTTCTGGTGTCTTGTAATCTATGTTCCTGGTTGTGAAATCTAACATTTGGTTGCCTTTTTTATTTGCTGCTTGACACTGTTTAGTGTATCTTAGATTGCTGCTAATGACAACTCTCAGATAATTTTCTTCATTTACTTTAGTTAGAGAGTTTCCGAATAGTTTGTACTCGTAAAGTATATTCTTGTCTCCAAAGTGCATAACTTTACACTTGTCTACATTAAACTTCACTTGCTGTCTGTCTGACCACTCTGCTTGTAAGTTATCTGAATCATTTCGTAATTTCTCTTGTTTACAGTTCTACCTCCTAGTTTAGCATCGTCAGCAAATTTGAATATCTTAGATATGAGACCGAGTTCTAGGTCATTAATGTATATTATGAAAAGAATTGGGCCTAGGACCGACCCCTGTGGCACACCACTCGTTACGTCCTGCTAATCTGAGGCTTCGCTGTTTAATACCTATACGTTACTTTCTCCCGGTAAGCCAGAGTCTGATCCATGTACAGAAGTTAGACAGGTATTAACAGAAGTTAGACAGGTATTAAGGAATTCTGATTATATGGGAAAGAATGTATATATGATATTAAGATAAGGGACTATTCGTGTGCATATATTACAAGAGGGAAGCTGTTAGTTGCAATTAAGACATAAGTCTACAGCTTCAGGGGCTGAAGGTGTTACTTTTGACACTGGGTTTGTGTTAGATTTATGTAATACCAGCTTAAGAATTGGGAAATTGCTCAGTAAGTGGAAGGAGGCTGTGATTATCCCGTGCCAAATGGTAATGAGATCGGACTCATTAACATCTCATATGTGTACAATACTTCATGGGTGATAATATTTCCAGAAATTTGTTTGGTTTTATTAAAGTTCAAGTTACAACTGATTGTATAATGACTTGAGTGTATAATCTTAAAGATGCCTATAGAGTTTTGCTTGACCTGTAAGGCAAGTCTGAAAAAAATCAGATAATATTATTTGAATTGGCAAGCTGGATGTGTCTGTCAAGATGTTAAATTGGATCTCCCATTACCTCAGTGAGAGGGAAGTATAGGTCTGGCTTCAAGGTAGATTTTCTGTAACTAAAAGCAGTGAATTAGGAAATCCTCAAGGGTAAGTCGTCTGTTATTTAATTTAGTAATTAATACATCGGTGAAAGATGAGTATAATGAATAAAATGGCGGAAAATGAATATCGTAATTATATATTATATATATCATACTTTGTCGCTGTCTCCCGCGTTAGCGAGGTAACGCAAGGAAACAGACGAAAGAATGGCCCAACCCACCCACATATACATGTATATACATACACGTCCACATACGCAAATATACGTACCTATACATCTCAACGTATACATATACATACACACACAGACATATATACACATGTACATAATTCATGCTGTCTGCCCTTATTCATTCCCGTCGCCACCCCGCCACACATGAAATGACAACCCCCTCCCCCCCGCATGTGCGCGAGGTAGCGCTAGGAAAAGACAACAAAGGCCACGTTCGTTCACACTCGGTTTATAGCTGTCATGTATAATTCCACATCCAGGCCCCACAAAACTTTCCATGGTTTACCCCAGACGCTTCACATGCCGTGGCTCAATCCATTGACAACACGTCGACCCCGGTATACCACATCGTTCCAATTTATTCCTTGCACGCCTTTCACCCTCCTGCTTTTGATTTATTATAGTCATCGGAAGAAAAGATGCGAGTGGCAGTGAATAAGGTCAGTCGTACATACACAAAGCTACGACTTGTTGTACATGAAAAACTATGTGCTATTGTATACAGGTCTCAAAAGAACATTTCTAAGTGGGATGGAGTTTGAGAGTGTAGGCCTATAACTATCTGGAAATGCATGTAGGTTATAGCAAGGTTGCTAACATGCCAAACTAAAACGCATCACAGCTTTATGTTGTTGGATTACAACCGCTGCAAGCTTTGTCTTGGTCGGGTAGGATGATAGGATACCAGTCCTACTTATGTAAGAAAGTAGTCGCATAGTTCATAACTGTACTATGCTTGTTGATGTTAGGTAAAAACAGGATTCGTAGAGCTGAAGTGATACAAAGTGAAGTAATGAGAGTTATATGGGGATGTCAACGAAATTCAGTGCTTGATGCAATGAAGATCTCATTGAGTCTGCCAAGTATTCACAAAAGAATACAGAAATTGTGAAAAAATATACTAAAATTAGAAGAGGACTTGATATTTTTACACAGTTGCGTAGTGGGAAGACTGTAGGTGGAATTTGTGCGGAATGTGAAGGAATATATGGCCATATACAAGTTTGTTCTTTTAGGTATCCTGTGTAGGAGGGCAGGCATACTTATCCCCTCACAAGAGAGAGAGAGAGAGAGAGAGAGAGAGAGAGAGAGAGAGAGAGAGAGAGAGAGAGAGAGGATGTACTGCCTAGGCCATTAACAGCAGCATTGGATTAGCAGTCCAACGCCTTAACCACTCAGCCACCTCGTCCTGAGTAAGTGCATATACGATATAGGATACCAAACAGCGTGGTACCCTAACCTCATTTTACCTCATGACCTAGGCGTACTGTTCATCAGCTGATAACCTTATAATGACCACCAGGTCTTCTGTTATCTGTCCTTCACTTGTACTGTCCTCCAGCAGATAACCTCATGACCATCAGGTCTTCTATGTCCTTCCCATGCATGTGCACTTACCTTCCTCTTCACACCATAAAGTCTCCTACTCGGGAAAGCCTGTTCCATATTCTGAATACCATTGTACCGATAAACATATTATGTCCAATCACTTCTTCATCCTCTCCACCTCTTTCTAGTAAACTTCATCCTTTGTCACATGTTCCCAGTCAACGTGTGGTCTGCTGGGCTTTCGTTTTTTGCACAGACCTCTATTCTACACCTCTTTTGTATCACTGCAGTGTATGCCATTCAAAAAGGTCATTTTGAAAGTCACATGCGAATTTTATAATATAGTTAGAAGCTCATGATCAGATGTCTTTTTAATTTATGCTTTCATCAAAATTCCTAAGCTTAACTTCGTACAGCTATGTCAGACATTCGGTATAAAAGGTGTAATGAGTCTGAGGAGAATTGCTGTAAAACTAACCCTTACCCTTCAGGAGTGTGACTCGCATTTATTTGGGTTCAATCATTAAGAGTTTGATAATTTGGTTTCATAGAAGGGACTGCCGATGTTTAATGGAATGTGCCAGATGATTGTAAAATTACACTATATGAAAGCTGTTGAGTACCATTGCTAAGTGGTATGGGTGAATGGTGATTAAAAGGTTAGTGGCATGCACTGAGCGTCACACTGGGGAGAAGCATTGCAGCTTTAGGAGTGGTAGAGGAGGTGTAGACCAGGTGTTTGCTTTGACAGATATGTGAGAGATGCTTTCGAAAAAGAGAGGGGTTTGTATGTGGTATTTATAAAACTGGAGAAAACATGATATCAGGCATTAGAGAAGGAGCGATCAAACCGTAGGCTGGGGCAGGAAACATTTAGTAAGTGGGATGTAAGACTCCATCCCAGCCAAGATAAAATCAGTTATGCTTTTAGCACAACATTGGGCATCCAGGCCAACAAAGCAGTATTTGTCCCAGGGAAAGTCAGCAAAAAAAGCCTTGTAAGGATGACTACTAAGCCCTACAGGGTGGATACACCTATGTAAAAATGATGGAAAAAGAATGTGGTCAATGGGTGTAAAAATGATGGAAAAAGAATGTGGTCAATGGTTGTAAAAATGATGGAAAAAGAATGTGGTCAGAGGACCTTAAAAAGCAAAAATAGTGCATCTATAATGGGAAGGTTCAGCGGATGAAAAAACTGTGTGTGTGTGTGTGTGTGTGTGTGTTAGAACAGTGCTCGTTTTGGTCTGTAAATCATGTTGGTTGTTTGATTGCATGTTCTAGATCATTAAAAAGGGAAAAAAAAAGGCTTAGGTTTTGCCGCGATCATCTTTGGTAGATCCAAACCAAACCTTGCAGTGAGCAGTATACTGAAATTGTCTGCATAAAGGATTTCAGCACGAAGAAGTGAAGAGAGCTGTGCTTCATGGATAGAAGTCAAATAGTTGAAAAGTTGTACGTACCTAGAGGAATTAAGTGACGGAGGGGTGGATGTGATAAAATCAAATCAGAGAGGATAATGATATCTTAAACCTGATGCGATCGAAATTATATTACTGTAGTCACAAACATTACCTTTGGAGTAGATACAACAGTAGTAATTATCTCCCATTACTTGAACTTGCAGTAGTTTAAATATGCTTGTCAATTCTTGACAAGACCGATCTCACATCATTCATTCAAATTTCTAACTAACCTTTGATTTTGCCTCATATTTCTCTCCTTTATATATCTTGCAGTGCCCACTTTTCTTTACACTCCACTCTGTCATATAAGTCTGTATATCTTATGAATAGTTATGACTAGCATGCAGCATAGATCTATGGCCACATTCACATTATTTCCATCAACATATGGTGTACATAGAAAATAAAACACACTTTCTTGCACCAAAGTATCAAAATTTTATGTAAAAGTAACTAACAATACTGAAGTTATCTCCAGGAAAAGTGTTATCTCTCTACATGAATTTACAGGAGAAAGACAGACAACAAGAGACATGATTGGCCAATGACAAGGTAGTCTAAAAAAAAAAAGTTAAGTTAGGAAACTCCCTCGAAGAGGTGGTTATAGCTAGAGTGATGCATCTTAGCCTTCACCCTTTACAGGCCACTGGCAGAAGGCAAATCCAGCACAGTGTTTTCAGAGGCTCCTAACTAATGTTCCCACCATATTACCTGTGTCTACCTAATGTTCCCATCTTAATGTTCCTACCTACTACTACCACCACCTAATGCTCCCAGCTAATGTTCCTACCTACTACTTCTAACCACTGCTCCTACTATTCTCCTGAAAGGCAGGGCTAACGCATTGCTTTCACAGTAGAAAAATCAGTCACAAAGAATGAGTTGTAAGAGCTAAGTGTTTTCTGTGACAAGGATAGATTGCTTGATTGTTGAATGTAATTAAAATACACATCAATGCTACATTATAGTTCAGAGTAGAAGCATGGGTAGTGCTTGTAATGTCGCTATACTTTTCAAACTGACCATACTATGTCTAGTCTTAAGGAAATAAATGCTATGCAATAGATAACCAGTATTAATTATTTGAATATTCTTAATATTCTAGCTTACTAATATCATAAAGTTATCAATCAATTGATAACATTTTGTTGAAATCAGAGTTTGAGGGATGGAAAACAGAAAATTGAGAGTTAAAGTGAAGAAAAGTAAATAAAAAGGTATAACAAGAGCAAAACAGGATGGTTAGAGTGCGAGCTTGAATAGACAGGACCTGGAGGAATGAGGAGGTGTTTTAGATACTTGGGAGTGGTTGTGGCAGTAAAAGGGACCATGGTGGCTGAAGTGGTCATAGGGTGGAAGGAGGAGGAAAGGTCTCAGATGCACTACGGGGAATATGGAAGGTCAAAGACTGTTACAGCAAAGATGGGCGAGTCTGAAGGTAGAGTTCCTACAGTTGTACAGATGTGATAAGAACCTTGAATACATAGGTAGATATATTGGAAATAAAATGCCAAAGGATGATAAGAGATATAAGATGGATTCATCATATAAGGAATGAAATGTCAAGGAGGTATAGTAATAGGTATAGTCTAATCGAGAAGGCCACCCACGGTGTGCTTAAGTGGTTTAGGTAAATACGGAGAGGATGAGTAAACACTGACTGACTAAGGGATGTTTGTTACAGAAGTGCAAGGAACAAGAGAGAGGGAAAACTGAGAATGAAGGAAGGATGGAGTTAAGGGAGTTTGGAGGTAACAGGGCCTAAACATTCAGGAGGCAAGAAATGTGCACTGCACAGAGTGAATTAGATCAATGTGGTATGGAGTGATCTGTGAAATATAGCTGTATATGATATGTTCTGCTTTCAGTGCATTATACATAACAGCAAGAGATTGGTTGTGTGCAAGTGAAGCTGTTGTTAACTTTTTCTATAGCTACCTCACTATTGCAGTCAGATGTAAAAAAGTAATATTTAAACTAAAAATGACTGTATGACCATGGTCTAAACATGGTCTCTAAAATGGAGTACAGGAGATAACATAATTGCTTACACTGGAGTGTTTCCACATCCAGCCTTTCATCTAATAAGAAAAGTTAACAATTAATTTGATTACTCAGTCATAGTTACTCACTGGACTCATTTTGCTTGAGGTTACACCAAGATTAACATTTTCTTCAAGAAAAAGAAATTTGTCAATTTCAAGAGCTTCTCACAGCAGTAATTCATCACAAGCTGGAAAATTAATGTGAAACATAATGAAATATATTTTGATTTGTTTGTTTTGTAACAAAACACATTTCAACAATTACTGTACGGGAAGGAAAATCTTTATCACAGATGGTAACAGCAGCCATAATTACATTTGCTACTGACAAAAAATATTCATGTGAACAAAGTTATGTGTCATGTCATGGGTCACTCTGCTGTGTTATCTTTAAATAAGTGTATCCAGTTTATCAACTCATGCTTACATTCACTCATTTTCAAATGTATTGATTAAAATTTCAAAAGATCATTGCTTGACTTTAAGTACTTATTTGTTTACCAACCAGTCTCATTTACAAATTTTCTAAAATATATACTGCACTAACTTGAAAATTTTATTCACATCTTTATACAATTCATATTACTATTCATTATGAGGCCTAGGTAAAAATAGTTTCTAATGAACATTCTATATTAAATCTAAAATTTGAAGTTATTCAAAATACATATTTTTCATTTTTTTCATTTTTGCTGGCAGCTTACTGCATGCACAGACTTATGCATTTACACATGATGGGTGACAATTACTTTTTTGATATTCAGATACTCTGATAAGTACAAATACACTTGGTAACTCAAAATACAGGGTCAAAAGAGGGAAACGCTAATGTAGACCTGGTATATCACAGGTTTTGAATATGTACAGTGATTTAAAGATTACCAAAAGTGATTTAAAAGCTTATTTTCAAACTTTCAGATGAAAGCATCACATCAAAGAAAAAATAGCCAACACTCTCAGATAAGAAGCAATACATTAATTAGTAAAGCAAGTCTGATTGGGATGCAAAACTATTTACAAGAGAGGCACATAACATGGATATGGATGCCCCTGATGTAAAAAGTGTCATCCATGCCAGTGTTCCTAAAACACTACACTGGAGTTTCTTTCTTTTTAATTCAAGGTTAAAATTTCAAAACCCATAAGCTAAGCATTTGCCATTTTGAAATGTACAAGCTAATTACTCATATCAATCAGCAAAAAGGTTACTATACAGCATTGTCACCCAATTTAAAAACTCTTTTAGCTTGGAAAAAATTGTGAAACAAATTCAAGTTTTCACTGGCATTTAGCTTTTATGCTTGTGCTAGATTCCAGTCCTGTTAATTCATGTGACTGTAATGTCTAGTTTACTCTTTAGCTTCAACAGGTTAATCACTCACAAAATGAAATTGTACCAAAACTATACTTTACTGATGGCATGAACATTTGATTATTTTACATAAGAACAAGAACATTTTGCATCTACTTCTCTTTATCTTAATAAAGAATTTATATTAACAATTCAGAAGGGATGAAATGAAATACTGAACCACAACTCTTTCCCCCAGAAAAACATACAGTCCTTCATACATTGTCTATTACAGGCAGATAAACTACTAAATAATAATCTTGAATAACGATTGTATACAAATATTCTAAATGTACAAATGATTTAACATAAGGTGCCAGCTTTTTGTATGTGCCAAAAATTTAAAGTCACAAAGAATAATGTTTTATTATACTGTACATATAAATACTGCAAGGCATGGGCTATAGATAGAGTTGTGCGGAGGAGGGTGGATGTGTTGGAAATGAGATGTCTGAGGACAATTTGTGGTGTGAGGTGGCTTGATCGAGTAAGTAATGAAAGGGTAAGAGAGATGTGTGGTAATAAAAAGTGTGGTTGGGAGAGCAGAAGAGGATGTTTTGAAATGGTTTGGTCACATGGAGAGAATGAGTGAGGAAAGATTGACAAAGAGGATATATGTGTCAGTGGTGGAGGGAACGAGAAGTGGGAGACCAAACTGGAGGTGGAAAGATGGAGTGAAAAAGATTTTGAGCGATCGAGGCCTGAACATGCAGGATAGTGAAAGGCGTGCAAGGAATAAGAGTGAATTGGAACGATGTGGTATACCTGGGTCGACAAGCTGTCAATGGATTGAACCAGGGCATGTGAAGCATCTGGGGTAAACCATGGAAAGTTTTGTGGGGCCCGGATGTGGAAAGGGAGCTGTGGTTTCGGTGCATTATACATGACAGCTAGAGACTGAGTGTGAACAAATGTGGCCTTTGTTGTCTTTTCAAAGCGCTACCTCGCACGCATGTGGGGGAGGGGGTTGTCATTTCATGTGTGGCGGGGTGGCAACGGGAATGAATAAAGGCAGCAAGTATGAATTATGTACATGTGTATATATGTATATGTCTGTGTATGTATATATATGTATACTTTGAAATGTATAGGTATGTATATGTGTGTGTGTGGACGTGTATGTATATACATGTTTATGTGGGTGGGTTGGGCCATTCTTTCGTTCTGTTTCCTTGCGCTACCTCGCTAATGTGGGAGACAGCGGCAAAATATAATAAATATAATATAATAAATGGTTCAGCTCATTATATGTGATAGCTTGAGAGGATGTGTGCAATTGAAGCCATCATTTCTCAGTTCCTGATGCTACTTAGCTAAGGCAAAACAAGCAATTACAAAAAATATAGATTCAATTGAAATATAAAAAAATATATACATATTTACATCATAAACAGTTAATGCAGATCAGTTACAAGCTAAATTCCAATATACAGGTACACCAACGAATTTCCGGCAACTGATGATTCGGCACCTTCATTAGTCCGGACAAAATTATGAGGGAACTCGAAATTACCGTGGCCACCAGACTAGTTTGCTGGGCGACAACAGATGGCATTGTGTGTACAGTACGCTTATTTACATTTTTTACACCGCACTTGTTGGTGGTGGTACAGCAATTCTGTGAGATTCTTAGCTTATTTTGCTTAAATCTAACCCTAGCTATGGCTCTTAAGACATATGAGAATGTCAGTTGTGGCGTAAAACATAAACACCAGTCCATATCAATCCAAGATAAAGTAGAACTGTTGAAAAAAAATGGACTGTGGTGTTTCGGTGCATGAGCTGTTTGACATCTACAGCATTGGTTCATCAACTGCTTATGATATAAAGAAACAAAGGGAGAAAATATTGAAATTCTATGCAGACAGCGATTCCATGAAGCAAATGACGACTAGAAAAACTATGAAAGAGGGTAAGAGTACTGAGCACAATTGAGTGATGATGGAATGGTTTCGACAGTGTCGGAGTAATGGAGTGGACTTGTCAGGTAGCACGATAATGGACCAGGCTAACTTGTTCCATAAAGAACTTAAATTACAACATGAGCATGACTATAGTGGAGGATGGATTCAAAGGTTCAAGAAGCGTCATGAAATTTCCACGAATAAAGTGTGCGGAGAAAAGCAGTCAGCAAACCATGATGGAACTGCGAGTATGTGGATGAATTTGCGAAACTTGTAGCTGACGAGCACCTCAGTCTTGAGCAGGTGTATAATGTATTTCATTTATTCATTCAATTTACATTTAATATTTGTTTAATTTAAATTTCTAGCAGTCCATGGTATACTTTAGACACATGGGAGATGTATAATTAGTGGGTTAGAGGTGTGCTGATGAATTATTATTAAGTGACCAATGGTTGGTCTGGCAAAATGGTTAATCCAGCAAGGCTTTAGAACCAAGAGTGCCAGAAAATTGGTGGTGTACCTATACTAAAGTCCATCAGAATGGGGTTTCACCACCAAAATCAGTAGCCCAAACTTTGACATAAGTTTATTTCTCACAGCCCTAATTCTTTTACAAGAAGTGCATCTCTCTCTCTCTCTCTCTCTCTTCCTCTGTGGGGTGGGGCAGCACCAAAAGTGGATGAAGGCAAGAAAGTATAAATTTGTAGATGTGTATATATGTATATGTCTGTGCATGTGTAAGTGTATATATGTATTTGTGTATTTTTTTCATACTATTCGCTATATCCCGCATTAGCGAGGTAGTGTGAATATATGTGTGTGTATGGGCATTTATGTATATATATATGTGTGTGTGTATGAGTGGATGGGCCATTCTTCGTCTGTTTCCTGGCACTACCTCGCTGACGTGGGAAACGGTGATCAAGTATATTTTATATTCATTTATTTATTATACTTTGTCACTGTCTCCCGCATTAGTGAGATAGTGCAAGGAAACAGACAAAAGAATGGCCCAACCCACCCACATGAACCTAAAATTATATACATAATAAACCTGATCACGTAAATGCTTATTCAGTCCTCAACGGCTGTTCTTATAAGCATTAATTTTTGCCTTCTGAAAATGTATAATCACAATCACTGTATTTTCAATTACAGGGCCATTTGCCTTTATTCTATGCAACAAATCTAAATTCTTGCAGTTACCTTAAATTTTTCAATAACCAGGGAATTGCCTTTTCCATCAATCTGGAACTCCTCAGGTGGAAAGTGGTGTTTTGGAAATGAATAAACATCAGATATTAAAGTACTTCAGCACTGACTCTGTTACGTACACATATTCCAAGATAGTGGAAAGTCCTTATTTGAGTCACAGTGATTGTTCATATTACAGTAACTGATGATGCTAACATTCTGATTGTTTCACATTGCATGATTTTCAATTTTCCACCAGTTTCTGCATCATATGACTGCTCAAATATAAAGAACATAATTCATAATTCATAAGTGGAAAAGTTCAAGGATTATCGGAAACAATTATGTGAATTGCTCACTTGCCATAAAGTAGTTCCACTAGTTGTGAGACATTCTGCTTATGAAAATGCTTCATGGGTCATTTAGCCTTTACCAACTTAAACAGATGCACTGGAACAAACCTGGCTTTCTCAAAGTAGTCTAGAGGGAAATCCTGAAAAAAGCCCATGATTTTCTCTGTTAATGGCATCACATTGTTCATTTCAATAAGATGATTTGCTAATGGGCCTTCAAACTGATCTGGAATTGTGCTTAAACACAACAGCTGAATGTAAGGAAGATGGTGTTTTGGAACATGAAACAAATGACATGCATATTCATTTCTGCTGGAAATTCAATCCTTAAATGGTAAGAACACATCTCTTATCATTTCTTGATAAGAGACTTGTGGTTTGATGAGAATGAGATGGTTAAATTAGATGTACTGTACGACCACAGCTGAGATGAAAGCAAGGCGTACTGATGAATGATTGCCTCTTCTTCAATCCTGAGCCCTTGTTTACTATCTGATGCTGTCTGTAGGAATTCATGTGGATTTCCGAGTTGCTGAGGCTTCAATAAATGCAGAATCTTAATGGCTGGTAATTTTGTCCATGATCCTCACACTATGGCTATAACTCAGGCAAATTCCTAGAGGGTTCAGTCTGTCAAATACCTGAAACACCAAATGCAGATGAGAAATAATTAAATATATATATATTTCAAACTATAGATATTTATCTCACTAATAATGCAAAATCCTTATCGTATTAGAAACTTATTTCAACTTGATACCTCAAGATTATGTGTAGGTTACAGTACCCATCTGCTCTAATAACTTTTAATATGACTTCTGGTATTATGAAATCTACAAATCCACCCAAGACCACACACTTCACTTATTAATTTCTTATTCTTTGAATTTAGTGTATAAATTAACTCCATGTGTAATTGCCAGAAAATGTCTGTTATTAAACTCACTCATGATACTTGAAGATACTGGTGATGTGAATACAGGGGTGTAAGAAGTTCAGAGCATGGCCTTCCCTTGGAAATTTGTCATAAACTGGTTTGCCCCCTCAGTTTTATTTTGCTTGCTATATCCCTGGATTCTATATATCAAATTTGGTTGCCAGAAGAAAAAAAAGTGTTATCAGTGTTAATGGAGAGACTTTGATTCTAACTGCATACTCGTACACATTCATAATTTGCTTTTAAGTTCAAAGAGAATCTTAATTTAATCCCTTTGTTATATATATGTACATGGCAACATGTATGATGTACTTTCACATCAACAATGAGCCAGTACCTGTGATACACTGAATTGGAAATTACCATTTATTTATTCATTTCCAATGTTTTGCTAAAAAGTTGGGTTGCTATAAACTAAATGTTTATTTCTGCAATAGTTATCAGCTTATTTATTTGTCTGCTTAAGAATATTTTATTCATTTAATGAAATTTTCCTTGAAATCTCTTCTTACCCTCTCACAAATACCCTTTTAAAATAAGGTATGCTTTTAAAATATTCTTTTATAAATTCTTGAGATTATTATTTAAAACCTTGTTCATCTCCTCACTCTTTTTAAATAAGTCACCCCATCTGTCTTCACTGGACCAATTTTTTCCTTCAGTTTAATTTGGTACTCTTGAAAGAATCCTCTTGGGATCAATTTTGATTCTTCCACCACCATAACTTCACAGTCCCTCTTTGCTTTCCGGATGTTCTTTTTAATCACCCTGGTTCATATTTTGTAATGTTCTCTCAGTCCACTCCCCTTCTTTATTTTCCTATAAGTCCATTTTCTTCACACCTATATGAGCCTTCAGCTGGTTATTCACTCTCTGAGGTTCATTTCTGTTTGATATGAAAGATCTATAAGGTACAGTATATTATGCTCCTACTTCATTTAATATGTTCTAAAGTTGTACTCATCCTCAACTGACTTCCTTGCTGACAGGCTGTCTAACTCAATACTTCCCTGATGAAGAGCTTATCCTCTTCCCCCTTCAACTCTCCAGTCCATGTGATAGTAAAATCCTAAGCGATGTGAGGCATCCAGTATGGCAGTGACATGCCCATCATAAGACTGAAAATCTGTTTTCTGTGATGACAGAATCCTCTGGCCTTCCTCTGTCAGATGGTAATGCACTTATATGGCTGGCTCATTACTGTCATACTGCAAGTTCAGTACTTTGAATGGGTTAAAGACCATGGGGATAACCTAGAGAAATTCAAACAATGCCAAGTCCACAAAAAGCACGAAACAATAAGCAACATAGTAGCAAGTTTGTGGCTCTCTCAGATAATGTGCATCAAATCAAGCCTCCCAAACAACTCTTATATGTCATTCACTCAATCTCCACTTATACCACCCACTAACCCTACATCTGTCATGCTCTCACTTTACATCCATCATCCATTCATTCTTATCCAAAACTGTAACTTGTCTCATTCACACCGGATACCCACTTCCTTCAATACTAATGCTGGTATGGAAGGCAGTAGTGAAGGAAATCCAGACTACACAAACTCAAACTCATTAAATTTTAGGGAGAATAAAAAGATGTTTTGGAAGGAGGTAAATAAAGTGCGTAAGACAAGGGAACAAATGGAAACATCAGTGAAGTGGGCTAATGGGGAGGTGATAACAAGTAGTGGTGATGTGAGAAGGAGATGGAGTGAGTATTTTGAAGGTTTGTTGAATGTGTTTGATGATAGAGTGGCAGATATAGGGTGTTTTGGTTGAGGTGGTGTGCAAAGTGAGAGGGTTAGGGAGAATGGTTTGGTAAACAGAGAAGAGGTAGTAAAAGCTTTGCGGAAGATGAAAGCTGGCAAGGCAGTGGGTTTGGATGGTATTGCAGTGGAATTTATTAAAAAAAAGGGGTGACTGTATTGTTGACTGGTTGGTAAGGTTATTTAATGTATGTATGACTCATGGTGAGGTGCCTGAGGATTGGCATAATACTTGCATAGTGCCATTTTACAAAGGCAAAGGGGATAAAAGTGAGTGCTCAAATTACAGAGGTATAAGTTTGTTGAGTATTCCTGGGAAATTATATGGGAGGGTATTGATTGAGAGGGTGAAGACATGTACAAAGCATCAGATTGGGGAAGAGCAGTGTGGTTTCAGAAGTGGTAGAGGATGTGTGGATCAGGCATTTGCTTTGAAGAATGTATGAGAAATACAAAGAAAAGCAAATGGATTTGTATGTAGCATTTATGGATCTGGAGAAGGCATATGATAGAGTCGATAGAGATGCGCTGTGGAAGGTATTAAGAATATATGGTGTGGGAGGCAAATTGTTAGAAGCAATGAAAATTTTTTATCGAGGATGTATGTGTACGAGTAGGAAGAGAGGAAAGTGACTGGTTCTCGGTGAATGTCGGTTTGCGGCAGGGCTGTGTGATGTCTCCATGGTTGTTTAATTTGTTTATGGATAGGGTTGTTGGGGAGGTGAATGCAAGAATTTTGGAAAGAGGGGCAAGTATGCAGTCTGTTGTGGCTGAGAGAGCTTGGGAAGTGAGTCAGTTGTTGTTCGCTGATGATACAGCGCTGGTGGCTGATTCAGGTGAGAAACTGCAGTGGCTGGTGACTGAGTTTGGTAAAGTGTATGAAAGAAGAAAGCTGAAAGCAAATGTGAATAAGAGCAAGGTTATTAGGTACAGTAGGGTTGAGGGATAAGTCAACTGGGAGGTAAGTTTGAAAGGAGAAATACAGGAGGAAGTGAAGTGTTTTAGATATCTGGGAGTAGATTTGGCAGCGGATGGAACCATGGAAGTGGAAGTGAATCAGAGGGTGGGGGAGGGGGCGAAAGTTCTGGGAGCGTTGTAAAATGTGTGGAAGTCGAGAACATTATTTTGGAAAGCAAAAATGGGTATGTTTGAAGGAATAGTGGTTCCAACAATGTTATATGGTTGTGAGGTGTGGGCTATAGACAGAGTTGTGCAGAGGACCGTGGACGCTGGAAATGAGATGTTTGAGAACAACATGTGGTGTGAGGTGGTTTGACTGAGTAAGTAATGAAATGGTAAGAGAGATGTGTGGTAATAAAAAGAGTGTGGTTGAGAGAGCAGAAGAGGGTGTTTTGAAATGGTTTGGTCACATGGAGGGAATGAGTGAGGAGAGATTGAAAAAGAGGATATATGACATTGTCAGAGGTGGAGGGAATGAGGAGAAGTGGGAGACCAAACTGGAGGTGGAAAGATGGAGTGAAAAAGATTTTGAGTGATAGGGGCCTGAACATGCAGGAGGGTGAAAGGCGTGCAAGGAATAGAGTGAATTGGAATGATGTGGTATACCGGGGTCGATGTGCTGTCAATGGATTGAACCAGGGCATGTGAAGCGTCTGGGGTATACTATGGAAAGTTTTGTGGGGCCTGGATGTGGAAAGGGAGCTGTGGTTTCGGTGCATTATACATGACAGCTAGAGACTGAGTGTATACAAATGTGGCCTTTGTTGTCTTCTCCTAGTGCTACCTTGTGCACATGCGGGGGGAGGGGGTTGTCATTTCATGTGTGGCAGGGTGGCAACGGGAATGAATAAGGGCAGACAGTATGAATTATGTACATGCGCATATATGTATACGTCTGTGTGTGTATATATATGTATACGTTGAGACTAACAGGAGAAGGGGGCCACAAATCAGTTGGTAGGGGTTGAAGTGTCATCAAATATCTAGGAACATACTGTCCTTGGGGTGGTCAGTAACTATGAGAGGAAAACTGGCAGTAGGGGTTTCAGAATGTAGTATTGATTCTATCACATGTAAATGATAGGTCACAAACTGAAATTATTCCATTATTCTAATTATTTACGCAATAAATGACAGTAGCTCACATACTGAAAAGTAATGCACTACTATTACATACAGCAATCGCATACACATAAGCCAAGCAACTGATATCCATACCTTTTGATCACAAATACTGTCAAACAAAAGGATGTCAATCATTCGTTGCACCCGGCTGAGCTCTTGGTTTCTACCCTGTGCCAATACAGCATACAGGAATCCAATTCTGGGTATTAATGTTGAGAGACGATCCATTTTAGCACCGTCCGAAAGACTGTCTGGCAAAAGAAATGCCAAGAATGTTTTGGCAAGTAATGGAAATTCATTTAGAAGTTCTGTGATGACCTCATTCCATTCAAATGTCTTTAGGTCTTCATATTCTTTTGCCACCAACACACTCAACCGCCCTCTTTTCCTGTTTGAAAGAATGTCGCAGTTCTTGGATAGTTTGGTGAGAGTTACATCTTCAATGATGTTACAGAAATAGTCAAAATCAAGCAGTGATTTCACCAGTTCTCTCCTGGATCTCAATGACAGAATGGATATAATTGTACTCAGTTCTGCATTACTAAGATGGTCGTTGTTTTCAGAATGGTCAGATCTTAAAAGTAAACTGTTCAGCTGTTGGTATGCTAAGCTGTTACAAGTGACTGGTTCAAAGTTCGTCTTGGATGTAGATTTTAATTTACTGGTCTGTTTTTTGGGTGGTAAAGTTTCTTTGCTAATTTGACAAGAATAAGTATGGTCACCATCAGCTGGGCTTTCATCACCTAAGCTGTCTGTTTTACTTTGAACAATGGCATCTGTTGAATCAGCTGCACTTGGTTTAGAAGCTGAGATATCAGAGTTGCTCTGTTTGGGCAGTATGGGAGTCAGGGGTTTGAGGGAAATATATCCAGAACCATTGAAACTATTATGTTTCCCATGGTTTTTGGAAGGTGGTATACTCAAAACACTGTTCTTATCAAGCTGGCTGGAACATGGAATGATAAATAACTTGGAACAGACTTCCTCCCCACGTTTTCTCCCATCCTGGATAACAGAACTATTGTCCCGGTCTGTGTCAGACAAACATCTCTTTCGAGCGACATTTTGCATATTCTTCTGACACTTGACTCTGAATTCACTCACGCATTTATCAATATTCATCAGTTTTCTCTCACAGTTCCTGCAGATCACACCATCCACAACGTAGACGTCACCGTATTTGTAAATTAAGTCGGTCAGGTTTTTCTTCTTCCCAGCCGGTGAACCAATGTATCTCCACGAGTCTTTGTGGGCTGAGGTCGTCCTGCAGACACTACACACATTTCTGTTGAATCTCCTTGGTGGGGTCATAGTGAAACACGTGAAATAGTCTTATAATTTCGCGGGAGGATCAGGTCAGCTGATTCTGCGTGTCAGCTGTGTTATGATGCGGGCGGCGCATGCGTCCCACCCGCAGCCACCCGCAGCCGCAGGTCGTTGGGGAGAACTGGTCGTCTAGGGTCGTTTGGCCCTGTCAGCGACAAAGATCATCACTAAGGTTCGTCAGTAACGATCTAAAACCATCTGTCTGAAAATCACTAACAACCTCTTCACTTGTTAAAGGCATAACACGCGCTGCTTGTATGGCTCTGAGGTAAATTGCTTGATTTTGGGGCTTTTGACTCAATATCTTGGCTTTTTAAGGCTGTCAGTGTCAGTTTGAAATACCCAGTCGAAAAATTATATATTTCTTCAAATGGTAAAGGTAATTCTAAGGTCATACATGGTTTCACTACATATGTATGAGGACCCAGGGGATTGGTCGCTTCCAATGTACCAGTGTGTATTGTTGCATGAAGACCTGTTGGCAGATTAAGTCATTAGACATAAAGAAATGTATGAAAAATAATGTAGTTGTATATAGAGTAAGTTGTGAGGAATTTTTTTCTGGTGTAATGGCCAAACGAAAAGTCAGTTGCTTGAAGCAAAGGCAAAAGTGTTGATTACGGAAGTATATTTTTTTGGATGAACCTTCAGTTTAGCATCATTGACTAATATTGGTTTTGATATGATTGTGAATAAAGAATACTTTTTATCTTGCAGATTGAAGTGAGTGTTCTTCCGTTTAGCTTGATGTGCTAAGGTATACACGAAGTGGTGTCGACTTCTTCCGTGGGCTGGAATATTCTTTGACTTGAAGGATGAGACAACAAATCTTAATCCTACTTTGTTCTATAGGTATGAATTGAACTAATTTTGTTTCATTGTCGGTTACTAATCACCATGTAAACCTATTGATAGAAGCTAGAGGAGGTCCCAAAAATCAGCCCATCTCCTGCACAGTCATAAAGATATCACCGCAACAAGATCTTTGGCACCAGATGTCATATCTAAAGAAGTCTTAGCTATACCCACTAAAAGACATAGGATACCAGAAGGTGTACCCTTTTATTAGATTATACCTATGCAGACATTTTAAAGAATTTGTGAACATTCATCAGTTCTAGGTACTTAGTGATTTTGTTTTGCTATAGTAATACAATATTTAGAGAAGGATAAATGTTGCATAAGGTGATATTAGTGAAGGTTATGAATATCAGGGAAAATGTAAGGTTGATATGAAAACAGGTGAAAACCCTAAGAAAGCATCATCAAACCTTCCAAGCATCTGATATTTATTGTAGCCTCTAATAAATGAGATGCACTCATGGTTAAACTTGTGGAATTGTCTGTTTCTAAATACCTATTTGTACTGTTAAATGGGATTTTTGCACTCATGGGACCTTACCTCTTGATGTGTGTTTTTGCTGTTATTCATACACGTAGTAGATGTGTTAGTTCTTTTGTATGATACGCAAGTAGCTCATCATGTGATATTTGCTTATTTACCTTTCAGTGTCAGAGCTATGATAAGTTCATTGTCTGAACTTTAATCATATCTGCTTTTTGTATAATAATGTACATTAGTACTATACAAAGCCCCAACCAGTTCACTTCCTTTTCCCTATCCCAGATTTCTTGTCTCTATCATTCCCAAGATTTCGGTTTGTCTTTTTTACTTGGTGTCTGTTGTTTCTCACTCTCACTTGTGTGTGGCATTAAGACTCCACGTCTTATTCTAGATGTGGCCTCTTACTATGTCCATGTTCATTGCTTGATTTGGTGTCAAGGCTTATAAGTGAAAATAAAATCTCACAGGTTTACTAGTCATTTTATGACTTCACTGTTGTCCACTTAGCCGATTTGAATGGTGTTGTCCAGGTATCTTGACATATGACAGGAATGGATTTTTGAGTCCATTATTAATTTCAGAGATTGAATCATATGAATATGCAGCTAAGAAAGTTGCTAATGAGTGGGAGACTTAAGGAAAAGCTTTTATATTCACAATTAAGATAACATATGTTTAAATTTTGGATGTTAATGTGCAACTGGAGGGATGTCTGATCATTATCTTGTGGAGGCTAAGGTGAAGATTTGTATGGGTTTTCAGAAAAAAAGAGTGAATGTTGGGGTGAAGAGGGTGGTGAGAGTAAGTGAGCTTGGGAAGGAGACTTGTGTGAGGAAGTACCAGGAGAGACTGAGTACAGAATGGAAAAAGGTGAGAACAATGGAGGTAAGGGGAGTGGGGGAGGAATGGGATGTATTTAGGGAATCAGTGATGGATTGCGCAAAAGATGCTTGTGGCATAAGAAGAGTGGGAGGTGGGTTGATTAGAAAGGGTAGTGAGTGGTGGGATGAAGAAGTAAGATTATTAGTGAAAGAGAAGAGAGAGGCATTTGGACGATTTTTTCAGGGAAAAAATGCAATTGAGTGGGAGATGTATAAAAGACAGAGACAGGAGGTCAAGAGAAAGGTGCAAGAGGTGAAAAAGAGGGCAAATGAGAGATGGGGTGAGAGAGTATCATTAAATTTTAGGGAGAATAAAAAGATGTTCTGGAAGGAGGTAAATAAAGTGCGTAAGACGAGGGAGCAAATGGGAACTTCAGTGAAGGGCGCAAATGGGGAGGTGATAACAAGTAGTGGTGATGTGAGAAGGAGATGGAGTGAGTATTTTGAAGGTTTGTTGAATGTGTTTGATGATAGAGTGGCAGATATAGGGTGTTTTGGTTGAGGTGGTGTGCAAAGTGAGAGGGTTAGGGAAAATGATTTGGTAAACAGAGAAGAGGTAGTAAAAGCTTTGCGGAAGATGAAAGCTGGCAAGGCAGCAGGTTTGGATGGTATTTGCAGTGGAATTTATTAAAAAAGGGGGTGACTGTATTATTGACTGGTTAGTAAGGTTATTTAATGTATGTATGACTCATGGTGAGGTGCCTGAGGATTGGCGGAATGCGTGCATAGTGCCATTGTACAAAGGCAAAGGGGATAAGAGTGAGTGCTCAAATTACAGAGGTATAAGTTTGTTGAGTATTCCTGGTAAATTATATGGGAGGGTATTGATTGAGAGGGTGAAGGCATGTACAGAGCATCAGATTGGGGAAGAGCAGTGTGGTTTCAGAAGTGGTAGAGGATGTGTGGATCAGGTGTTTGCTTTGAAGAATGTATGTGAGAAATACTTAGAAAAGCAAATGGATTTGTATGTAGCATTTATGGATCTGGAGAAGGCATATGATAGAGTTGATAGAGATGCTCTGTGGAAGGTATTAAGAATATATGGTGTGGGAGGCAAGTTGTTGGAAGCAGTGAAAAGTTTTTATCGAGGATGTAAGGCATGTGTACGTGTAGGAAGAGAGGAAAGTAATTGGTTCTCAGTGAATGTCGGTTTGCGGCAGGGGTGTGTGATGTCTCCATGGTTGTTTAATTTGTTTATGGATGGGGTTGTTAGGGAGGTGAATGCAAGAGTTTTGGAAAGAGGGGCAAGTATGAAGTCTGTTGGGGATGAGAGAGCTTGGGAAGTGAGTCAGTTGTTGTTCGCTGATGATACAGCGCTGGTGGCTGATTCATGTGAGAAACTGCAGAAGCTGGTGACTGAGTGTGGTAAAGTGTGTGAAAGAAGAAAGTTAAGAGTAAATGTGAATAAGAGCAAGGTTATTAGGTACAGTAGGGTTGAGGGTCAAGTCAATTGGGAGGTAAGTTTGAATGGAGAAAAACTGGAGGAAGTAAAGTGTTTTAGATATCTGGGAGTGGATCTGGCAGCGAATGGAACCATGGAAGCAGAAGTGGATCATAGGGTGGGGGAGGGGGTGAAAATTCTGGGAACCTTGAAGAATGTGTGGAAGTCGAGAACATTATCTCGGAAAGCAAAAATGGGTATGTTTGAAGGAATAGTGGTTCCAACAATGTTGTATGGTTGCGAGGCGTGGGCTATGGATAGAGTTGTGCGCAGGAGGATGGATGTGCTGGAAATGAGATGTTTGAAGACAATGTGTGGTGTGAGGTGGTTTGATCGAGTAAGTAACGTAAGGGTAAGAGAGATGTGTGGAAATAAAAAGAGCGTGGTTGAGAGAGCAGAAGAGGGTGTTTTGAAATGGTTTGGGCACATGGAGAGAATGAGTGAGGAAAGATTGACCAAGAGGATATATGTGTCGGAGGTGGAGGGAACGAGGAGAAGTGGGAGACCAAATTGGAGGTGGAAAGATGGAGTGAAAAAGATTTTGTGTGATCGGGGCCTGAACATGCAGGAGGGTGAAAAGAGGGCAAGGAATAGAGTGAATTGGATTGATGTGGTATACCGGGGTTGACGTGCTGTCAATGGGTTGAATCAGGGCATGTGAAGCGTCTGGGGTAAACCATGGAAAGCTGTGTAGGTATGTATATTTGCGTGTGTGGACGTATGTATATACATGTGTATGGGGGTGGGTTGGGCCATTTCTTTCGTCTGTTTCCTTGCGCTACCTCGCAAACGCGGGAGACAGCGACAATGCAAAAAAAAAAAAAAAAAAAAATGTTTAAATTGCTTACAGGAAGCTATCTTTCTTAACTAATGTATCCCTCTTTATCTCAGTGTTTTGGCATACTTTATCATTAGGACAAGTGCATTGTATGTTGTACTCTTCCATCCTTGCAGTGCATGTATGATTGTGAAGCTCAAGTGTATCATTTTTTTATTGTGATACCAAAAACTCAACAAAAAATTATAATAGCCATAAAGCCACCTATATTGCTCTACCTCCTTTTCAGTCAGTGGTGCTGTTGGTAATCCTGGCCACCCTAATGTTCTTTTGATCATCATAGATGATTTACGGCCAGCCTTAGGATGTTATGGGGACACCCTGGCTATAACTCCAAACATTGATTCTCTTGCACATCATGGGGCAATCTTTACACGAGCTTTTGCACAGGTAAGTTCAATATGGTGTCAGGCATGAAATGATCCTGATTAAAACTCATAAGATGATGAATTTAAAGCTGTATTAATGGACAGACATAGATTAAAGTCTGAATGACTCTGATTCAACTTTGCCATTCACACTGACTATATTTAGTATATGAAATATCTATCATTAGTTTTGTACTTTGCAAGAATTTTCATTGTGAAACCAAGTAACTTTTCATTTTTTGATCACTTTAGTACATTAAAATTTTTTTACTCATTTTTATGAGTTTGTTTTCATAAAGACATGATTAAAGTACAGTTTTTCTTTGAACATTGCAGTCATGGTAAAGATGCTGATATTTACTTGCACATGCTTCCTATTGTATGTATACTCCTTCAGCCTATTCTTTTGTTTGATATTTTCTCAACTTCTGTCAGGTTTGACTCAGATGTACTTTTTTCATATTTTTCTTAAATGGTCATACTAACTTAGTATTTGAACTGTTTTGTCTTCACAACTACTTTGGGGACATCATAGGGAAAAGCCCTATTAAACTTACCTTTACTTGTCATATCTAGTGTACTTAGCAGTGAAATATGGGGACTATCCTTTTTTAGAAGTAGCATCATTGATGACAATAAAACAAAATCCACTTTACCAATGGCAGTGGCTTCTCTTTCTTGATACTGCTGGTTAATAAAGTCCTCTTGTAAGGAGTTGAATTACTTATGAATTTGAGATAGGTGGATTGATAAATTTTTTTTGCATACTTGTTCCCCATTTCCAATACTAGCAAGTAGCATTGAGAGCATATGAAGAATGGCCTTATTTGCTCACATCCATACTTTAGCTGTCATGTGTAATGAACCAAAAACCAAAGCCCCCTATCCACAGCCAAGCCTCACAAACCATTTCATGGTTTCCCTTACTACTTCATATGCCCTTTTTCAACCCATTGACAGCTCTTCCCAATTCTCTTCATCCCATGCATGTCTCTCACCCTGTTGCATGTTCATGCTCTGATAACCTAAAGTCACTTTCATTCCATTCTTAATCTCCTTTTCAGTCTCCCTGTCCCCCTAGCTCCCTCAACTTGTGATGCATACATTGTCTTGATCAGTCTCTCTTAGCTTATCCTCTCCATAGGTCCAATTCATTTTGGCATACCCTATTCAGCTTTTTTCATTCGTACTCCATCCACTACTATACCTTTCTCTTACACTATTTTTCTTTATATTGTCATCCCTCCTCAAACCATATGTTGAACTCAAGTATTTAAAATCCAACACATCCACATTCTTTCATTTTTTTTTTTCCATTTAGGGCCTTACACTTGCATCAGTATAGCAATATTAAGAGTATTGTGCCTTCAGACATGCTTATCTTTCCCCTCACAGACATTGACCTCTTCTTCCAAACATTTCTTAATGCACTTAGGAGTTTTACTCTTTTTCCCACTCCAGCTGCTTTACCGCGCTTCATTTTACATAGTGCTCTCTTTATCTCTTTTCATCTCAATAAACCATTCGCTGTGACTCACTCTGCTAATCTTTTAGTCCCTAAAGCCCCACATCCACTGCCCTGTCATCTAACACATTCAGCAGTCCTTCAAAGTCTGCTTTACCTCTTTACCTTTACAACTCCCTTGTCTGTTCCCCTCAGTGATGTTCCCATTTGCTCTCCTGCTCCTCACACATTATTTACCGCTGACCAAAGCATTCTGTTATTTTTCCTAAAGTATGTCAGTGCTCAGTCACCTTTATCTAATACTTTCAGTCTATTTTAACCCTGCATCACCTTCTTGACCTCCTGCTGTTTTTTCTTATACATACCCCAGTCGCTTTAATTCCTTCCATGAAGATAGTGCCCATACACCTCTCTTTTCTTTTAACCTAACAGCATGACTTCTCACCCCACCACTCATTGCCTTCCTTCAAATGCCCACATACAACCTTCCACATACCACACACTTCACCTGTAGATTTAAGCAGTATTTCTTTTATATAATTGTACTTAGTCGCTGTCTCCTGCGTTAGCGAGGTAGCGCAAGGAGACAGACAAAAGAATGGCCCAACCCACCCAGATGCACATGTATATACATAAACACCCACACATGCATGTATACATACCTATACATTTCAATGTATACATACATATACATTTTTTATTTATTTATTATACTTTGTCGCTGTCTTCAGCATTAGCGAGGTAGCGCAAGGACACAGAGCGAAAGAATGGCCCAACCCACCCACATACACATGTATGTACATACACGTCCACACATACACATATACATACCTATACATCTCAATGTATACATATATATATATGCACACTCAAACATATACATATATACACATGTACATAATTCATACTGTCTGCCCTTATTCATTCCCGTCGCCATCCTGCCATACATGAAAAGACAACCCCCTCCCCCTGCATGTGCATGAGGTAGCGCTAGGAAGAGACAACAGAGGCCAAATTCGTTCACACTCAGTCTCTAGCTGTCGTGTATAATGCACTGAAACCACAGCTCCCTTTCCACATCCAGGCACCACAAAACTTTCCATGGTTTACCCCAGATGCTTTACATGCCCTGGTTCAATCCATTGACAGCACATCAACCCCGGTTTACCACATCGTTCCAATTCACTCTATTCCTTGCACGTCTTTCACCCTACTGCATGTTCAGGCCCCGATCACTCAAAATCTTTTTCACTCCATCTTTCCACTTCCAATTTGGTCTCCCACTTCTCCTCGTTCCCTCCACCTCTGACACATATATCCTCTTTGTCAATCTTTCCTCACTAATTCTCTCCATGTGACCAAACCACTTCAAAACACCCTCTTCTGCTCTCTCAACCACACTCTTTTTATTACCACACATCTCTCTTACCCAATTATTACTTACTCTATCAAACCACCTCACAGTACATATTGTCCTCAAAGATCTTATTTCCAGCACATCCACTCTCCTCCGCACAACTCTATAGCCCACGCCTCACAACCATATAACATTGTTGGAGCCACTATTCCTTCAAACATACCCATTTTTGCTTTTCGAGATAACGTTCTCGCCTTCCACACGTTTTTCAATGCTCCCAGAACTTTCGCCCCCTCCCCCACCCTATGACTCACTTCCGCTTCCATGGTTCCATCCGCTGCCAAATCCACTCCTAGATATCTAAAACACTTCACTTCCTCCAGTTTTTCTCCATTCAAACTTGCCTCCCAATTGACTTGTCCCTCAACCCTACTGTACCTAATGACCTCGCTCTTAATCACATTTACTCTCAGCTTTCTTCTTTCACACACTTTACCAAACTCAGTCACCAGCTTCTGCAGTTTCTCACCCAAATCAGCCACCAGTGCTGTATCATCAGCGAACAACATCTGACTCACTTCCCAAGCTCTCTCATCGACAACAGACTTCATACTTGCCCCTTTCCAAAACTCTTGCATTCACCTCCCTAATAACCCCATCCATAAACAAATCAAACAACCATGGAGACATTACGCACCCCTGCCGCAAACCGACATTCACTGAGAACCAATCACTTTCCTCTCTTCCTACTCGTACACATGCCTTACATCCTCGATAAAAACTTTTCACTGCTTTCAACAACCTGCCTCCCACACCATATATTCTTAATACCTTCCACAGAGCATCTCTATCAACTCTATCACATGCCTTCTCCAGATCCATAAATGCTACATACAAATCCATTTGCTTTTCTAAGTATTTCTCACATACAATCTTCAAAGCAAACACCTGATCCACACATCCTCTACCACTTCTACCACACTGTTCTTCCCCAGTCTGATGCTTTGTACATGCCTTCACCCTCTCAATCAATACCCTCCCATATAATTTCCCAGAAATACTCAACAAACTTTTACCTCTGTAATTTGAGCACTCACCTTTATCCCCTTTGCCTTTGTACATTGGCACTATGCAAGCATTTCGCCAATCCTCAGGCACCTCACCATGAGCCATCCATACATAAAATAACCTTACCAGCCAGTCAACAACACAGTCACCCCCTTTTTTAATAGATTCTACTGCAATACCATCCAAACCCGCTGCCTTGCCAGGTTTCATCTGCAAAGCTTTTACTACCTCTTCTCTGTTTACCAAATCATTCTCCCTAACCCTCTCACTTTGCACACCACCTCGACCAAAACACCCTATATCTGCCACTCTGTCATCAAACACATTCAACAAACCTTCAAAATACTCACTCCATCTCCTTCTCACATCACCACTACTTGTTATCACCTCCCCGTTAGCCCCCTTCTGATGTTCTCATTTGTTCCATTGTCTTACGCACTTTATTTACCTCCTTCCAAAACATTCTCCCTAAAATTTCATTATACTCTCATTATACTCACCCCAACCCTCATTTGCCCTCTTTTTCACCTCTTGCACCTTTCTCTTGACCTCCTGCCTCTTTCTTTTATACATCTCCCAGTCATTTGCATCAATTCCCTGCAAAAATCATCCAAATGCCTCTCTCTTTTCTTTCACTAATGATCTTACTTCTTCATCCCACCACTCACTACCCTTTCCAATCTGACCACCTCCCATGCTTCTCATGCCACAAACATCTTTTGCACATGCTATCACTGCTTCCCTAAATACATCCTATTCCTCCCCCACTCCCCTAACGTCCTTTGTTCTCACCTTTTTCCATTCTGTGCTTAGTCTCTCCTGGTACTTCCTTACACAAGTCTCCTTCCCAAGCTCACTTACTCTCGCCACTCTCTTCACCCCAACATTCTCTCTTCTTCTCTGAAAACCTCTGCAAATCTTCATCTTCACCTCCACAAGATAATGATCAGACATCCCTCCAGTTGCACCTCTCAGCACATTAACATCCAAAAGTCTCTCTTTCGCGTGCCTATCAATTAACACGTAATCCAATAAAGCTCTCTGACCATCTCTCCTACTTACATACATGTACTTATATATTATTTATTTATTTATTATACTTTGTCGCTGTCTCCCGCGTTTGCGAGGTAGTGCAAGGAAACAGACGAAAGAAATGGCCCAACCCCCCCCATACACATGTATATACATACGTCCACACACGCAAATATACATACCTACACAGCTTTCCATGGTTTACCCCAGACGCTTCACATGCCTTGATTCAATCCACTGACAGCACATCAACCCCGGTATACCACATCGCTCCAATTCACTCTATTCCTTGCCCTCCTTTCACCCTCCTGCATGTTCAGGCCCCGATCACACAAAATCTTTTTCACTCCATCTTTCCACCTCCAATTTGGTCTCCCTCTTCTCCTCGTTCCCTCCACCTCCGACACATATATCCTCTTGGTCAATCTTTCCTCACTCATTCTCTCCATGTGCCCAAACCACTTCAAAACACCCTCTTCTGCTCTCTCAACCACGCTCTTTTTATTTCCACACATCTCTCTTACCCTTACGTTACTCACTCGATCAAACCACCTCACACCACACATTGTCCTCAAACATCTCATTTCCAGCACATCCATCCTCCTGCGCACAACTCTATCCATAGCCCACGCCTCGCAACCATACAACATTGTTGGAACCACTATTCCTTCAAACATACCCATTTTTGCTTTCCAAGATAATGTTCTCGACTTCCACACATTCTTCAAGGCCCCCAGAATTTTCGCCCCCTCCCCCACTCTATGATCCACTTCCGCTTCCATGGTTCCATCCGCTGCCAGATCCACTCCCAGATATCTAAAACACTTCACTTCCTCCAGTTTTTCTCCATTCAAACTTACCTCCCAATTGACTTGACCCTCAACCCTACTGTACCTAATAACCTTGCTCTTATTCACATTTACTCTTAACTTTCTTCTTCCACACACTTTACCAAACTCAGTCACCAGCTTCTGCAGTTTCTCACATGAATCAGCCACCAGCGCTGTATCATCAGCGAACAACAACTGACTCACTTCCCAAGCTCTCTCATCCCCAACAGACTTCATACTTGCCCCTCTTTCCAAAACTCTTGCATTTACCTCCCTAACAACCCCATCCATAAACAAATTAAACAACCATGGAGACATCACACACCCCTGCCGCAAACCTACATTCACTGAGAACCAATCACTTTCCTCTCTTCCTACCCGTACACATGCCTTACATCCTCGATAAAAACTTTTCACTGCTTCTAACAACTTTCCTCCCACACCATATATTCTTAATACCTTCCACAGAGCATCTCTATCAACTCTATATATATCTTTCTTTTTAAACCAGGTATTCCCAATAACTAGCCCTTTTTCAGTGCACAAATCTACAAGCTCTTTACCATTTCCATTTACAACACCGAACACCCCATGTGCACCATTACATTCTATCTCATACTCATACAACTCCTGTTTCAGGAGTAGTGCTACTCCTTCCCTTGCTCTTGTCATCTCACTAACCCCTGACTTTACTCCCAAGACATTCCCAATCCACTGTTCCCCTTTACCCTTGAGTTTCGTTTCACTCAGAGAGAAAACATTCCCTCACCTGCCACATTACTCACCTTTGCATTTAAATCACCCATCACTATAACCCAGTCTCGTGCATCAAAACTACTAACACACTCACTCAGCTGCTCCCAAAACACTTGCCTCTCATGATCTTTCTTCTCATGCCCACTTTCAGTTTTAACCTTGCTCTTGTCCTCTCACCAACCCCTGACTTTACTCCCAAGACATTCCCAAACCAATCTTCCCCTTTACCCTTGAACTTCGTTTCACCCAGAGCTAAAAACATACATATACATACACAGACAGATACATATATATACATGTACATATTCATACTTGCTGCCTTTATCCCTTCCCATCACCACCCTGCCACAAATGAATAACAGCACCCCCCCACCCAGGTATTCCTAATCACTAGAATTCTTCAGCACACAACAAGCACTTACATCCACTTGCATTTATACATCCCAACCTGAGCCTTCAAGGATTATTATTTACTTCTAAGGCTCATTTATCTGTTCCTAATGCTACCTCACACACAGGAAGTAGCAGACATGGATGAAACTTACTACAATAATAAGCACATACATCTGGCATCACAGCCAAATGATACACATGCACCCCGTGACATTTTGTGGATGAATGATGTGCATAATTTTTATTTCATCTGTAGTGGCAGGTTGCAGGTGACATCTACAGGTAACTGATGGAAGCAAGCATAAGCTAGGAATTTAAACAGAGGCAGGAAACTCTAGATTGTCATCTGACTATGGGATCATTCTTACCTAAAAGGGTTGTTAGAAGATAGGAGTAGGCAAAGGGTTATTTTTTATGATATGCAGCTCAAAATTTGGTTGTCTTCTTTGCATTCCTTTGTTTCATTTCCCTAATTTTGCTTACATTATTGCATTTTTTTTTACTATCTCATGCCCTGCCATATGACTGCCTTGCACTCTTCCTGTGATCTCATATGCAGGGGACTGGATTTAAACAACTTCAAGGGTTGTTAGAATTCCTCTTACATCGTCACTTAGAGCATTGAGACTTACACCTTAACCCACAATGAGAGATCCAGCTTTGTTCCTAACTATTATGAAAAATCTCTATCAATTTTTTTTTCCTCAAACGTAACATTTTAACACAATTTAACCTCATTAGGTTAATCTAACCCCATTAGATTCCTAAGAACATAATTTCATAACTATCACATCTGTTTTGTCATCCCCTTTTCTGTGGCACTTAAGGAAAGTTCAGTGGGTGGGCCCGTTTGTTAGATTTTTTTTAACTCATTGGGATGACCACTTCCTTATATGTGATGCAATGTTGTGTGTGGAATGGATAATGGTCACTTCTGCTGGTATAAAGGCCTACACCTTATTCCACAACCACCAATGAGAGATCCAGCTTATGTCCCTGACTATTATGACAAAATTTCAAACACAGTTTTCTTTTTCCTCAAACATCTAACATTTTAACATAATTTAGCCCCATTGGATTCCTTAGAACATAATTTCATAACTATTGCATTTTTTTTGGGCACCCACTTTTCTGTGGCACTTCAGGAAATCTCAGTAGGCTAGCCCATTTGTTAGATTGTTTTTTAACTCTTTGGGATGACCATATGTGATGCAACGTTGTGTGCGGAATGTATAATGGAAGTCACTTCTGCTGGTATGAAGGCATACATTCCCTTGCCAGTCGAGGCTGTTTATCCCAAAAAGTTTTAGTTTTTTCACTCTGAATTCAAATAGACCAGACTTATCAAGTAAGGAACACAAGCTCCTCTTTAGTGTTTATTTCCACAAGGGAATTTATTTAGATCCATATATGTGAGGTAATTGTGGGTTTATTTAGATTCATATTTGTAAGGTAATTGTGGATATTATTTAGATCCATATTTGTGAGGTAAAATACTCTTTCGTATAAAAACAGTGCAAGGTATTGACCTCTTTTCTCCCTCTGATATTTTTTGGGCCTTAGTCAAGAATATGATGACTGCAGATTCACCTTTTATCTTCATTTTCTCCACTGATAAAACTATACTCCTCAGCTTTTTTCTTTTGTTTTACTTTATACAGTTCTGGCAGTCTTTGTCCTCCCTCCATATCTTCCTTTCCCATAATATATGATACTTTATTTTAATCACAAATATCCTTAGAGCATTCCTCTCTATAGACAAGTAAAGCATACGCTTGGGAGTAGTGTCTTTAAAGTTTCGTATGTGCATGCTTCTCTCTTTTCCTTCCTCTTAGATATATATACTGGTTCAGACTAGTATGAAAAAGAAAACTATTAACACTAGCTAATATTGGCTGAATTCTACCAGACTTCTCGTTTTTATTAAGATCTACAGCAAATTCATATCTCTGGCCAAGGAAGAAGGACTGATTGACGAATGGGAGGCTCGGGGTATACTGTAATCCTCAGTTTATAAAACCTCCATGTCATTGTTTCTCACATGAAATGACATCAAGAAACTTGAAAGCTAAATTTATCATCTTCATTTTCAGCAAGCTCTGTGTGGTCCAAGTCGTACTTCTTTTCTAACCTCACGGAGGCCAGACACCACAAAGTTGTATGATGTCCACTACTACTGGCGAAAACATGCTGGAAACTTTACAACTTTGCCTCAATACTTCAAAGAACATGGCTACCACACAGTATCTGCTGGGAAGATTTTTCACCCAGGTAACTGATATTAAACATACAGTACTCTGAATAAGTGAATTTTTGTATGTAATGCAGTTTAGTGGTATCCATTATTTAGGTAGGTGATATATAAAACATTCATGCTTTATTGGTTAATGCACTCTAGATGGTGCAAGAGACCAATGTATAAGAAGTATTTCTTAAGCACACATTCAGTCCTCCCACCAGAGATGAGAATATTTTGATTAAAGTGCAATGTTTTGACATTAACTGAGCCTAACAGTCATGAAGACTTTTGTGATATGGCTTATCATGGATATCCTTTTCTATCACAAGACAATGGTCTTTGGCTCATTTTCTTTGTTAAACAGGCTTCTCCATGTAAATGATAACAATAAGCAGAAAGGAGATGAAGTTGGATGCAATCCTCGATGCAAAATCAGGCCATTTCTTGACCTGCAATATGGTATTCAAAGATATCTAAATACCTGAACAAATGCCATTATTTGGCAAACATATGGTGAGTATGAAAAATAGGAATACTTGTATTCATCATGTAGCCAGTTAAAGATACCATAGATATAGAACGAAAAACTAAGTAGTGTGAGATTTACAAATCATATTATTTTTATTTTATCTATTTATATTACTTTGTCGCTGTCTCCCGCATTAGCGAGTTAGCGCAAGGAAACAGACGAAAGAATGGCCCAACCCTCCCACATACACATGTATATACATACACGTCCATGCATGCAAATACACATACCTATACATCTCAACTTATACATATATATACACACACAGACATATACATATATACACATGTGCATAATTCATACTGTCAGCCTTTATTCATTCCCATCGCCACCCTGCCACACATGAAATTACAACCCTCTCCCCCCGCATGTGTGCGAGGTAGCGCTAGGAAAAGACAACAAAGGCCACATTCGTTCACACTCAGTCTCTAGCTGTCATGTAATAATGCACCGAAACCACAGCTTCCTTTCCACATCCAGGCCCCACAGAACATTCCATGGTTTACCCCAGACGCTTCACATGCCCTGGTTCAATCCATTGACAGCACGTCGACCCTGGTATACCACATCGTTCCAATTCACTCTATTCCTTGCACGCCTTTCACCCTCCTGCATGTTCAGGCCCCGATCACTCAGAATCTTTTTCACTCCATCTTTCCACCTCCAATTTGGGCTCCCACTTCTCCTTGTTCCCTCCACCTCTGACACATATATCCTCTTGGTGAATCTTTCCTCACTCATTCTCTCCATGTGACCAAACCATTTCAAAACACAACCACAACCACACTCTTTTTATTACCACACATCTCTCTTACTCTATTATTACTTAATCAAACCACCTCACAGCACATATTGTCCTCAAAGATCTCATTTCCAGCACATCCACTCTCCTCCACACAACTCTATCTACAGCCCACGCCTCGCAACCATATAACATTGTTGGAACCACTATTCCTTCAAACATACCCATTTTTGCTTTCCAAGATAATGTTCTTGACTTCCACACATTCTTCAATGCTCTCAGAACTTTCGCCCCCTCCCCCACCCTATGATTCACTTCCATTTCCATGGTTCCAGCTGCTGCCAAATCCACTCCCAGATATCTAAAACACTTTACTTCCTCCAGTTTTTCTCCATTCAAACTTACCTCCCAACTGACGTGTCCCTTAACCCAACTGTACCTAATAACCTTACTCTTATTCACATTTACTCTCAGCTTTCTTCTTTCACACACTTTACCAAACTCAGTCACCAGCTTCTGCAGTTTCTCACACGAATCAGCCACCAACGCTGGATCATCAGTGAACAACAACTGACTCACTTCCCAAGCTCTCTCATCGACAACAGAATGCATACTTCCCCCTCTTTCCAAAACTCTTGCATTCACCTCCCTAAGAACCCCATCCATAAATAAATTAAACAGCCATGGAGACATCACACACCCCTGCCACAAACCAACATTCACTGAGAACCAATCACTTTCCTCTCTTCCTACACATACACATGCCTTACATCCTCGATAAAAACTTTTCACTGCTTCTAACAACTTGCCTCCCACACCATATATTCTTAATACCTTCCCCAGAGCATCTCTATCACCTCTATGCCTTCTCCAGATCCGTAAATGCTACATACAAATCCATTTGCTTTTCTAAGTATTTCCCACATACATTCATTAAAGCAAACACCTGATCCACACATCCTCTACCGCTTCTGAAACCACACTGCTCTTCCCCAATCTGATGCTCTGTACATGCCTTCACCCTTTCAGTATCAGTTGTATAATTATCAAAATTTTTTTTTGCAAGCAGAGCACCAGAATGCTAGGTTTACAGGGTAGTTATGAATGCAGAGAGAAATTTATTTAAACAAAGGGTATCATGTGTGAAGAGACATCATGTAAAGTAAAACTCCACTTGCAACAGAAGGATGATATAAAGACAGCATTGACTGTAGCCATGTAAATGACTTCAGATATCTGACCTCATTTTTGAAGAAAGATAACATATATAACTACACTTTTGAAGAACCATAAGTTTATGATAGATGAAGCATTTTATTATATCAGGAAAGTTCTCATGCTTGCTGCATGCTGTAAAGGGAAAGTGATATGAAGACCTGTTTCTTGTGAGTACATTATCCCACGTTAAGATTGTCAGCATTCAATAAACAAGAGGTGAAGTAACAAAAGCTGCTGTCAGCCATGAGTACAGCAGAATTGTGGGAATTAGAGATTTGTGTGTTAAAAGTTGTACTGTTATGTAAACAGTAAAGACAGAAAATTCTACTGGATCAAGATAGAGTGTTAACAAATGTTATTTGGTATGCACTTTCTCAAAACCATCATAGAAAATAGTGTAGCAAATCTGGAACCCTTACTTTAAGAATGTATGCTTTTATCATGAAGTTTGAGACTCTCAGCTCTTTCCAGACTGGGAGTACAAAACCTCCAGCAACCCAGATTCCTGCGGAAAATAAGAACAGCCTACTTAGTAGATGTAACTTAGGTGTACTATGTTTAGAGACATATAGAGCCAAGAACCATGGGAACACCCTGTCCACTTTTATCACTACTATGCCTACAACACATCTGGAAAATGACATTAAGTTAACTCCAGGGACCTCAGGTATTTGAATGCACAAATTGCCTGGGAGGAACTACAGAGCTAGTATCATTTGTCTTGGATCTCATCATTGGTGTTCAGCTTTTAATGTGGGTACAATATTCATGGAAGGTGTTAGCTTCATTAAGCATCACTAGAGACCAATAGGCTATTAAATGCTGTCAATATCAACTTTTATCTAGCAGCAATGTATATTTTTGAAATCCTCTGACCTTGCACTTGCACAAGGAAATGTACTTATTTCCTTCTTTGTAGACGGATAGTCAGCATGTCCTATAATTTCAGTACAGGTACTGTACCATTTGTTCGGGAAGCTTGGGACCAGAGGCAACCGGGATTTCAGGATTTTCCTGTTTTCCGGAACATGGCCTAATATATTCGAAAGATATGAAATAAACAATGCAAAATAGAAAACAGAATTGTATTGAAGAGATACAAATTATTAACCTTCTAAAGCAAGGTTTGTTTGATCTTTAATAATCCACTTCAAATTCATAAATGTAGAATATAAAATTTAAAATATATGATGAAAAGTAAATGAAGGAGATTGAAGAACGAAATTGTTTTTACCACATAGCTACAAATTAATCCTCTTCAAAAACAGGGTGTGGGTAATCAATATTAATTCACTAATCTTTATCTGAGACAATTAAAAAGTATCTGGATTTCTGGAACTTCCAGTTTTCTGGAATCCGGATAAATGGATCGGTACCTGTATTAGTTTCTGAGTGTTTTCTGATAGCATCATATGCTGTTAGCTCATGATGGTTATTAGCTTTGGTGTTGCAAATTATTATGCTCAAGACCCTATTTATATTGTCCATGAATCTTTCTTATCTGCTCGAGTTGAATGTTTTGTAGATTTGATGATGTAAATGTTTTATCATTACTTTTTTTATGTTTTTTTTTTTTCATACTATTCGCCATTTCCCACATTAGCGAGGTAGCATTAAGAACAGAGGACTGGGTCTTTGAGGAATATCCTCACCTAGCCCTCTTCTCTGTTCCTTGTTTTGGAAAATTAAAAAAAAAAAAAAAACGAGAGGGGAGGATTTCCAGCCCCCCGCTCCCTTCCCTTTTAGTCGCTTTCTGCAACACATAGGGAATATGTGGGAAGTATTCTTTCTCCCCTATCCCCTGGGATTTTTTTTATGTATCTATTGATAAAATTGATGGGCAGTGGTTCATATTAGGTTTAATGGATTTTTTAGTATTGTGTATACCTGAGGATGAGCAAGTGGCTTTTGCCATCAGTTTAGAGTTATGAAAGACTAAAAGCCAAGCTAAATCAGGATAAGGTGGTGTTATGCTTTCCATCTCTCCTGCTCTCAGTTTGCCACAAGTGGACATTTATACTCTGATTATTTGTATAGTTTTGAGAGCTTAAGCTTGGCCCTTGTCCTCTGTTAATGAACTTAATAAGAAGTTTGAATGGCAAAGTCTAGCGTACATTATATTTCAATAGTTGGCATTTTGTCATAAAAAGTAGAATGGCAGAGATTTGCATACATTATATTTCAGTAGTTGGCATGTTGTAAAAAGCAGCAAGGTTGCTGTGTCTGGATTGAATGAAAATTTTCAGGTGAGTTATTGTCCACATAAGTCCAGGGTAGGGTTCAGGAGCCACCAGTACTCTGGCTTGCCTTTCCTTGGCTCATAAGTGAGTCTCTGGGTAACTACTTTTATTTACTTTATGTTGTAACATATACAAATCAAGCTACTTTGGACCTGAACAAGTATGCTTTTGATGAGTAAGAGATGGACGTACTGTTGGCATGTTTGAGCCTGTAGAGAAAGAAGCTTATGGTGTCAAAGCTAATTTTCAGACAAAATTGTCAAAAGATTCATAAAATGAGTCATAGTTGAGTTTAAATATTAGGATTGAAGTTCAGTAAGTATGGTAGTGGGAAAGCTGAAATTAAAAGTAAAGTCCTGTAAGAGAAAAGATTAGGGATGCACTGAAAACTGTAATGAATGGAAAGGTTAAATGTAGCCTGTGCAAGAAGCTTACATGAACAAGTAGTTTTCCCCATCTTTGATGCATAAAGGTGAAACATGGGGTCATTTAGGTCAAGTTAGGTCAAAAGTAAGAGTAGAGGGGTTGGGTAACGTGCATAATACAGTACAGTTGGAACTAAGAGGAATACTGGAATAAAGAACGAAGACCTGAGGAGGATATGTGGTGTAAAGAAATCATTAGTAATGTGCATTGATGATAGTCTTTTAGAATGGTATGGCCATGAAGAATATATGGCAGATGATAGGTAAAGGAAGAGATAGAAGGAGGAGAGGTAACTTGCAGGAGAGTTTTATAGATGCAGTGAGAGAATTAATTAAGGCTAAGGAAAATTCATATGAATTAAGAGGAATAATGGAAACTGGATGCAGTGAAATTATTTTGTGTGTAATGTTGGTGTGAACAGCCTCATTGGTGTCACTTGACAAATCAACTCAGAGTGCAGAGTGAAAAAGTAAAAAAAAAAGTGCTTGGCAAGTGTGGAAGTCAATGCTTCACTTTAGCTACTGTTAATGGGTTGAAGATGTGAGCATAGCACATTAGCCAAGGGGTTGATGCTGTACATAATTGATTTTTAGAGAGTCTTTGTGCCTGATCTTCCCCATAAGAATTGAGAATAGAGTTGTTGAAGGTTTACAAATAGATAGAGGCAGATGGATAGCTAGAATGATAAAATGAGAATTAATACAGATTTGTAAGATGGGGAGACCGGAAAAGAAAGTTGAAAGGATTGTGAATCTAAATAAATGAGGATCTTCCTTTGAAAGAACTTGATAGATTTTGTCTGTCATGCCTTAGTAAATGGAATTTGATATTGCCTGTAATTGTCTGTCATCCCTTAGTAAAAGGAATTTGATATTGCCAGTAAAATTAAAATTGGAGTTTCAACAAATTTGTTATTCTCAGGTATAGTGAGTAATCATAGTGATGATCAGCCATACAGCTGGTCAGAGGCTGCATACCATCCCCCAACTCATGCCCACAAGCAGGATCCTGTTTGCATGGGCTCAGATGGTGCCCTTCATACCAACATTTATTGTCCTGTAGAGGTATTTATATTCTGTTGTTATTTGATAGCATGTATTTTGTCTTTTTTTTATTATTATGCAAGTACAAGATAATCTAAGTGCATGGGTAAATGATGTAGCAATTAATAGTAAAATCAAGAAGCATGATGTAAATGAAAATAAGAAAAAGCATGTAGAGAGATGTTTTGAAAGAAGAGCTGTGATCAAGAATACTTAGTTTAAAAAGGGGCATACATAAGTATACATGGATAAGCGCAGTTGAAGATTAACATCATTGGATTATTAATGCTTTCATTCACAGGCATGCAAAGAAGAGGTTGTTGGATGTGAATATGCTGAGAGGGATAGGTAGAATGTGGATGTCTGATAATTTCTTGGTGGCAGTAAGTATGAAAGTTTATAACGAGCTTAGGAAAGAAGGAAGTGATATGTGTGCAAAAATGATGAAAGTGAGTAAGCTTGGAAAAGTGGTCTGTGTGCAGAAATGTTAAGAGAGGTTGAGTTTAGAATGGTATGGAATAAGAGTACTTAAAAATATGGGAGAGAAAGAGGATTAGAAGGTATTTAAGCAAGCACTGCTCAGATATACTGGTGAAGTTTGTGGCATGTGAAAGATAAGATTTGAACATATAAGAAAGAGTGGTGAAATGAGAAAACTTAATTGAAAGTGATAGAGAAAAGGAGTTACAGTAAAACCTTTGTTATCCAGAATGCTTGAGGGAATCCACTTTTGTGAATAACAAGATTTTTGGATATTTGAGGGTTTTAACATATTGAATAATTCAGAAATTGGGATATTTTAAAGTATTTTACATATTTGTAAATACTTTACAATGAAGAAATTTTAAAATATGTAAGCAAATCAACACTATTCCTCCACATCCTTCAGTTCTACTTCTTCTCACACTCAATCTGCATTGGGTCATGACACAATTTTCTCAATAAACTCAGACTTGGACAGGGTATCTCATTGGGAAGATGAAATCTAGTTAAATTTAGTGACTCCAAGACCCACTTTCTACTCATCTCTCTATCAAAAACTCATCGGAACTTTCATCTTGCCTTTGACGGTTCTCTAATTCTACCTCTTGACTCGATGAACATACTTGGTATTACTGTAACATCCATTCCTTTTTGGAAACCCCATGTTACAGAAATGGCCACGTCTGAATCTAAGAAACTGGGAGTCCTGTTTAGATGTTGAAATATCTTTCTCTCTGACCAGTTTTATTAAGGACCAAGAGAAAGGATATGATAGGGATGACAGAAATGCCTTTGAAAATGAAATAGAATAGATTGGGGTAAATGAAAAATTACTAAGTATAGTGAGAGACTCTGTGAAAAGGGAGGTAGAAAGATGAATGGTTCCTGATGAAGGTGGGTTTCTTTCAAAGATGTCTGAAGTTACCATGGTTGTATAATCTTATGGTCAAAATGGTGATGGAGGTAGATATGAGGGTCATGAAGCAAGGACAAGTTTTTCGGTTTGCTTGGGGTGTGAGGGAGGGGGAGAGGGGTCATAGAAAGTGAGTCATTTGCTGTTTTCAGATGACACAGTTCTCGGGGCAGATTCCAGAGAGAAATTTCAGGAGCTTGTAACAGAGTTTGGGAGAGTGTGTGAAAGGTGAAACTTAAGAATAGATATGAACAAGAGTAAGGTAATAGGGCATATAAGGGATGAGGCAGGATGATAGGCTGTGGGTGATAGGTTATGGTTTAGGTTCATTATGCATGGCAACTAGAGATTAGATTCATTCAGATGAGGCTGTTGTTCATTTGTCCTTGATATTTTGCTAGAATGGGAAAGGTAATCAGGGGAAAGGACAGTATGAATTGATGTTTACTTTGCATTTATTTTCTTTATCAACTATCAACTATTGATTTGTTTCTTGGAAACCATATCCTAATTAGGAAAGAGGTTCTCAGACTGTTGACTTTCATTTCTGTACTGATGATGCTTTGAAAAGACTTATTTTGTTATCGAAGTATAGAGCAGAAAATATGTACACGAAATGAAGGGTTATACTCATACACTCATTTGGTCATAGATAAAAAGAAAGAAATACATTTAGATATATGTTATAGCAGATCTGAATAATGTGTAGAAAACACACACATAGAAATGGGTGATGGTATACCAAAACAGATTTAACAGGGAAGTCACACTGCAAATATACATCTTATGAGAAGCCAAACAAGCATGAGTCTGTGAGGCCTCTTATACATTTCATTGAGGGATTCACCCACAGTAGCCTGTAGTTTTGGTAAAGGTAGATAAGTGAAAAGTGGTGGACAAGTAAGTGTGTATTTTGGGGTAGATGAAAAGATTTATAGTAAGATGAAACGAGTACTGAAAGAAATTCATATATGTGTGATATGCAATTGGGGAAGTTGAGAAGAGATATTTGAAAGAATATTTTGTACATATTCTTTGCATAAAAAAGTAAGTTGTGCTCCAAAAACATATGGAGCTTACCAAAACTGGAGGATAGAAGAATGCTGTAGGTCAAAAGAAGTGAAAGAGGGAAAGATACAAATAGAAATTCATTGTTATTTCTCAGAAAGGATCAGATTATCTCATGAACCTTGAGAGAATCTGGAGGATCATCATGGGTATAAAACCTGGCCCAAGTGGGTCTTACCCTTGCTAACCTATTGGCTTGGCTGGGTTTGTTCACCAACCAGTAAGCAACCTCCACTCAATGATGACATATTGTCCTGCTGGTGTTTGTACTGAACTGTCTTGTAATTCTCCAGACCCAAGGCATTTGTGGATGTTCTGCTCTGGCCTTCTTTTTCTATCCTGGTTTTTTTATCTCGACTATAGATAAGTGCCCTTTTCTTATTTGTTAGGAGTTTCATACACTTATGACTGAATAATTTCAAATGACTTCTGCTTTAGAAAGGCATTCGTGATAAATGGGAATTCTTGAATAATAGATATATAAGGTTGTTAAGTATACCTGGTGAGTTTTCTGATGAATGACGGGTTAGTGGTGTGCACAGAGCATCAGACTGGGGAGAAATAGATTGATTTCAGGAGTGGTAGATGTATAGACAGTGTGTGTGCTTTAAAGATGTGTGATAAAGACTTGGAAAAAGAGAGGGATCTGTATGTGGCATATATTGGCCTGGAGAAAGGACGTGACAGGCTTGACAGATGCTTTGTGGAAGGTGCTCTGAAAATATGGCATGGGAGGAAAATTACAAAAGACAGTGAGGAGGTTTTATTGGAAGAGGAAGATGCGTGTGGGAGTCGGAAAGGAGGAGGGTGAGTGGTTCCAAGTGAAGGTGGGTCTGACATCACTTTGGCTATTTGATCTGTCTATAGATGGGGTGGTTAGTGGAATATATGCAAGGGTCATGGAGAGAGGGATGGTTCTGCAGTATGCTGGGGAGGAGGGTGACCTGTTTGCTGTTTGCAGATAACATGGCTGCGTTGGCAGTTCGAGATAGAAGTTACTATCCACATTTTTGAGAAAGTTTGTGAAAGGAGGAAGTTGTGAGTTAATGGAATTAAAAGTATAGTAGTGAGGTGTAGCAGGGGGATGAGACAGGTTTGAATTGGGAGAGCCTGGAGGAATTGGAGTGGACATGGGGTGGACATGGCTGGAGATGGAACTAGGGAAGCTGAAGTGAATCATGGGGTGGAAGAGTACATTAAGGAGTGTGTGGAAGAAGTTACCATCTGTGAGAGTAAAAATAGGTATGTTTGATGGTATAGTAGGTCTGTTTACGCATACCACCCAGCTACTGTTTCATGCACCATTTCTATCATAAGTTCTGAACAGCATTTGCAACTTCTTTGAAGCACACCATATAGATTTCCTGCTTCCTCTTAAACTCCTGTTCATTTTATTGTCTTTTCTAAATTCATAGAGAGTGCATTTATTGCTTTTCCCAAAAAACTTTACTAGTTTTCTAAGTTGAAAGTACGTTTTTCATTAGTGTATGTCAGTGAAAAAAATAGACAACCCAAAAGCAGTGCTGACTGATATTTTCAGTTTAAGTATATAGATTATGGTTTAGATAAGAACACAGTATTCGATATATTGCTTTAGTGGGTATAAACAGATTTTTTTTTTTTTTTTTTTTTTTTTTTTTTATACTTTGTCGCTGTCTCCCGCGTTTGTGAGGTAGCGCAAGGAAACAGACGAAAGAAATGGCCCAACCCCCCCCCCATACACATGTATATACATACGTCCACACATGCAAATATACATACCTACACAGCTTTCCATGGTTTACCCCAGACGCTTCACATGTCTTGATTCAATCCACTGACAGCACGTCAACCCCGGTATACCACATTGCTCCAATTCACTCTATTCCTTGCCCTCCTTTCACCCTCCTGCAAGTTCAGGCCCCGATCACACAAAATCTTTTTCACTCCATCTTTCCACCTCCAATTTGGTCTCCCTCTTCTCCTCGTTCCCTCCACCTCCGACACATATATCCTCTTGGTCAACCTTTCCTCACTCATTCTCTCCATGTGCCCAAACCATTTCAAAACACCCTCTTCTGCTCTCTCAACCACGCTCTTTTTATTTCCACACATCTCTCTCACCCTTACGTTACTTACTCGATCAAACCACCTCACACCACACATTGTCCTCAGACATCTCATTTCCAGCACATCCATCCTCCTGCGCACAACTCTATCCATAGCCCACGCCTCGCAACCATACAACATTGTTGGAACCACTATTCCTTCAAACATACCCATTTTTGCTTTCCGAGATAATGTTCTCGACTTCCACACATTCTTCAAGGCTCCCAGAATTTTCGCCCCCTCCCCCACCCTATGGTCCACTTCTGCTTCCATGGTTCCATCCGCTGCCAGATCCACTCCCAGATATCTAAAACACTTCACTTCCTCCAGTTTTTCTCCATTCAAACTCACCTCCCAATTTACTTGACCCTCAACCCTACTGTACCTAATAACCTTGCTCTTATTCACATTTACTCTTAACTTTCTTCTTCCACACACTTTATCAAACTCCGTCACCAGCTTCTGCAGTTTCTCACATGAATCAGCCACCAGCGCTGTATCATCAGCGAACAACAACTGACTCACTTCCCAAGCTCTCTCATCCCCAACAGACTTCATACTTGCCCCTCTTTCCAAAACTCTTGCCTTTACCTCCCTAACAACCCCATCCATAAACAAATTAAACAACCAAGGAGACATCACACACCCCTGCCGCAAACCTACATTCACTGAGAACCAATCACTTTCCTCTCTTCCTACACGTACACATGCCTTACATCCTCGATAAAAACTTTTCACTGCTTCTAACAACTTGCCTCCCACACCATATATTCTTAATACCTTCCACAGAGCATCTCTATCAACTCTATCATATGCCTTCTCCAGATCCATAAATGCTACATACAAATCCATTTGCTTTTCTAAGTATTTCTCACATACATTCTTCAAAGCAAACACCTGATCCACACATCCTCTACCACTTCTGAAACCACACTGCTCTTCCCCAATCTGATGCTCTGTACATGCCTTCACCCTCTCAATCAATACCCTCCCATACAATTTACCAGGAATACTCAACAAACTTATACCTCTGTAATTTGAGCACTCACTCTTATCCCCTTTTCCTTTGTACAATGGCACTATGCACGCATTCCTCCAATCCTCAGGCACCTCACCATGAGTAAACAGATTTATACCCAGATTATACTACAGATTTGACTTTCCTTCTTTAAACACAGTTTCTTTAGTCTTATTGCCATTCTTAATTGTGAACCTGCCAGAACTATGCTATTTTGTTTAATGTGTTTAAGTTTTTTATTAGAGTCTTATTAGGATGATTAAACAGTATCAATGATGCTATTTTGTTCAATGTGTTTTAAGTTTTTTATTAGAGTCTTATTAGGATGGTTAAACAGTATCATTGACTTCACTTTCCGTTGTATTACAAAAGCGAACACATTGGCTTTGGTGGTAAAGAATGCAGGCATATTTTGACTTTGCCAGTGTATTCATTTTTTCTTTCCTCATATACCTTCAAGCTATCATATTACAGGTAGAAAAACAACCTGGTGGATCCCTGCCAGACATAGAAACAACAGAGTTTGCAATTACTTGGCTTAAACAGTGGGCAGCCCAAGAGAAGACCAAACCGAGGAACACTTCAAAGAAACCATTTTTCTTAGCTGTTGGTTACCATAAGCCCCACATTCCTCTTAAATTCCCATTGCAATTTTTAGGTTAGTTTTGAACAAAACTTTCAATTTTTTTTGCTCGTAGTGAAAAGTGCTGTATCACTGGTAAGTAATCTCCTATTTGCAATTTCACAGATGTGATGAGCATTTATAGTGTTCCAAGCAGAGTAAGAAAGATCTTAGTCTAGGAGAATCTTTAACCTTTATCACTTTTTACACTACAGTTGTGTAATATAACAGAAATAAATCTTTAATCATTCTCTATAGATATGAGTAATGAATACACCTGAAAGGACATTTTGCTGTGATCATCAAATTCAAGCTATGATCCAAAATTACTAACTTTTATAGACAATGAGAATGATGAATGAATGCTCAGAGCAGTGTATTGCATTCTGTATTGGTCATTATGTTTTAAGAAATTCATATACAGCATAATTGCTGAGAGTTTACCTCTGCAAGATATTTATCAGTAATAATTTTTCAGATTTATATCCAATTGCAAGTATACCTCTAGCATCTAATGATCGTCGACCGCATGGCTTACCTAATGTTGCCTGGAATCCATGGAATGACCTCAGATATCGTGAGGACATTGCTGCATTGAATGTCTCCTTCCCATATGGACCTCTTCCAGACTTTTATGCCAGGTTTATATTTTTCATTTTTATGTATGATAGGATGGAAAGTATTTTTTAGACTAATGAATGTAAAGAAAAAAAGTGGAAAAATGTCACTTTCAGTATTTAGCCACATTTTTAAGGAATAGTGTTGTCAATTTTGATATGTACTTCGGGAGAATTAGCTCATGGCAAAAAGTTAAAAATTCATGAGTTGAAAATGGAGTTTAGAGTAAAAGCAAGATTTTTTTTTTTTTTTTTTTTTTTTTATACTTTGTCGCTGTCTCCCGCGTTTGCGAGGTAGCGCAAGGAAACAGACGAAAGAAATGGCCCAACCCTCCCCATACACATGTACATACACACGTCCACACACGCAAATATACATACCTACACAGCTTTCCATGGTTTACCCCGGACGCTTCACATGCCTTGATTCAATCCACTGACAGCACGTCAACCCCTGTATACCACATCGCTCCAATTCACTCTATTCCTTGCCCTCCTTTCACCCTCCTGCATGTTCAGGCCCCGATCACACAAAATCCTTTTCACTCCATCTTTCCACCTCCAATTTGGTCTCCCTCTTCTCCTCGTTCCCTCCACCTCCGACACATATATCCTCTTGGTCAATCTTTCCTCACTCATTCTCTCCATGTGCCCAAACCATTTCAAAACACCCTCTTCTGCTCTCTCAACCACGCTCTTTTTATTTCCACACATCTCTCTTACCCTTACGTTACTTACTCGATCAAACCACCTCACACCACACATTGTCCTCAAACATCTCATTTCCAGCACATCCATCCTCCTGCGCACAACTCTATCCATAGCCCACGCCTCGCAACCATACAACATTGTTGGAACTACTATTCCTTCAAACATACCCATTTTTGCTTTCCGGGATAATGTTCTCGACTTCCACACATTTTTCAAGGCTCCCAAAATTTTCGCCCCCTCCCCCACCCTATGATCCACTTCCGCTTCCATGGTTCCATCCGCTGACAGATCCACTCCCAGATATCTAAAACACTTCACTTCCTCCAGTTTTTCTCCATTCAAACTCACCTCCCAATTGACTTGACCCTCAACCCTACTGTACCTAATAACCTTGCTCTTATTCACATTTACTCTTAACTTTCTTCTTCCACACACTTTACCAAACTCCGTCACCAGCTTCTGCAGTTTCTCACATGAATCCGCCACCAGCGCTGTATCATCAGCGAACAACAACTGACTCACTTCCCAAGCTCTCTCATCCCCAACAGACTTCATACTTGCCCCTCTTTCCAAGACTCTTGCATTTACCTCCCTAACAACCCCATCCATAAACAAATTAAACAACCATGGAGACATCACACACCCCTGCCGCAAACCTACATTCACTGAGAACCAATCACTTTCCTCTCTTCCTACACGTACACATGCCTTACATCCTCGATAAAAACTTTTCACTGCTTCTAACAACTTGCCTCCCACACCATATATTCTTAATACCTTCCACAGAGCATCTCTATCAACTCTATCATATGCCTTCTCCAGATCCATAAATGCTACATACAAATCCATTTGCTTTTCTAAGTATTTCTCACATACATTCTTCAAAGCAAACACCTGATCCACACATCCTCTACCACTTCTGAAACCACACTGCTCTTCCCCAATCTGATGCTCTGTACATGCCTTCACCCTCTCAATCAATACCCTCCCATATAATTTACCAGGAATACTCAACAAACTTATACCTCTGTAATTTGAGCACTCACTCTTATCCCCTTTGCCTTTGTACAATGGCACTATGCACGCATTCCGCCAATCCTCAGGCACCTCACCATGAGTCATACATACATTAAATAACCTTACCAACCAGTCAACAATACAGTCACCCCCTTTTTTAATAAATTCCACTGCAATACCATCCAAACCTGCTGCCTTGCCGGCTTTCATCTTCCGCAAAGCTTTTACTACCTCTTCTCTGTTTACCAAATCATTTTCCCTAACCCTCTCACTTTGCACACCACCTCGACCCAAACACCCTATATCTGCCACTCTGTCATCAGACACATTCAACAAACCTTCAAAATACTCATTCCATCTCCTTCTCACATCACCACTACTTGTTATCACCTCCCCATTTACGCCCTTCACTGAAGTTCCCATTTGCTCCCTTGTCTTACGCACCCTATTTACCTCCTTCCAGAACATCTTTTTATTCTCCCTAAAATTTACTGATAGTCTCTCACCCCAACTCTCATTTGCCCTTTTTTTCACCTCTTGCACCTTTCTCTTGACCTCCTGTCTCTTTCTTTTATACTTCTCCCACTCAATTGCATTTTTTCCCTGCAAAAATCGTCCAAATGCCTCTCTCTTCTCTTTCACTAATACTCTTACTCCTTCATCCCACCACTCACTACCCTTTCTAAACAGCCCACCTCCCACTCTTCTCATGCCACAAGCATCTTTTGCGCAATCCATCACTGATTCCCTAAATACATCCCATTCCTCCCCCACTCCCCTTACTTCCATTGTTCTCACCTTTTTCCATTCTGTACACAGTCTCTCCTGATACTTCTTCACACAGGTCTCCTTCCCAAGCTCACTTACTCTTACCACCTTCTTCACCCCAACATTCACTCTTCTTTTCTGAAAACCCATACTAATCTTCACCTTAGCCTCCACAAGATAATGATCAGACATCCCTCCAGTTGCACCTCTCAGCACATTGACATCCAAAAGTCTCTCTTTCGCACGCCTGTCAATTAACACGTAATCCAGTAACGCTCTCTGGCCATCTCTCCTACTTACATAAGTATACTTATGTATATCTCGCTTTTTAAACCAGGTATTCCCAATCATCAGTCCTTTTTCAGCACATAAATCTACAAGCTCTTCACCATTTCCATTTACAACACTGAACACCCCATGCATACCAATAAAAGCAAGATAAACAGCAAAATTCAATGAGGGTGTAATCTGGTGGAGTGTCCTGATGAGCAGTAAACCTCTCATCCATATGAACTAGTTTCCCAACCAATTGTAACACATTTGGTTATTTATGATCACACCTAGGCTCATACATAGTACTTTCAATGTGAAACAGTCATCATATAATCTGTTGATAGGTGATTTAGGGTTTAGTCTCCTAACTTCCAAGTAAGGGTCCAAAGACATTTTCTATAACTGTAAATATTCACATGTAGAACTTACAGTACAGTAATCTCAGGAATCGTGAAAGTGCTCTAAACTCTTGCTGAGCTACATAGAAGTAGTTCTTTTATACTTGGTGGCTCCAGAATGATTAGTAAAAAAAAAATGCTAACTGTTTGTGCCATTTCCGTTTCGAAAGCTTCTCTTTGCTGAAACATGAATTCCTAGAGTCCTTGAAGGAGACTATTATGCAACATCTGTAGGATGTTGCCTTAATCTTCATAATTTTCTTTGCTTTCTCTCTCTGATTGATGAAAAACTTCTCATTTATTTAAAAGCTGTTAACTTGTATATAGATACAGCTTTTCTCAATTCTAAAGATGTGTGAACTGCATAATCAGGAAAGAATGATTTAGAGAAAGGTAAAAACAGCAAGGGTACTAATTATTCTTTTATACTAAGACCAGAAGCACCTGCTTCTATTGTGCAGTTTTATCTTAACTGTAGGCTAATTATCAAAGCTTCTGTACAAGGGCTTGAAAGCATGTCAGAATTCTTTACATCAACTTCATCTTTAATATACAGAGTTCAGCTTTACCTGTATGTCTGTCAAGTGTAGTATAGAATAAGGTACAGTTTAGTGATTACATGGACACTGAAGTGCTGGGGTTGAACACTTGTTAGTCAGTATTGTAAGGGCAGAGCAAGGGCCATGAAAATTACAAATAATTGAAAAATGCAAAGCACTACCCTGTTGAATTTGAACATAGGAAGCTTGTGCCATTTTGACTGAGATCTTGAATGCCTAGACATTCAAATTTAGCATGTTCCCTCTTGAGATCTTTCATCTGCAAAACAAACAGAACTTCAGACACTAAGAATATTTAGTTTATATCTTCAATGAATCATCCAAAATTGGGATCTAATTTATCAGGGCACTTATTCTCGTTTTTCATCGTCATTTCTTAACTTCTCATGGATGCAGTTGCTTTTGTATAGTACCTTAATTGCCCTTCACTTCCTTTTATTTCTTGCTTTGATCCAAAAGTAATGTCTGGACTAGATACATGGAGGATATTTTACCTTCAGTATCAACAAAAGTCATGAGATGTAAGTTCGATATGTCCCTTTCATCAAAGAAAATTTTTTTATTAGTGTTTATTCCTGGAGGATACTCATCGTATTTGTATGTATTTAAGGATAAGAAAAGAAAGCACTTTTAGTTATGATAAGTTCTTTTGTATCTTTTCAGGTATATTAGACAAGGATATTATGCTGCTACAACCTACACTGACTCTTTAATTGGAGATCTTTTATCAACTGTAAATGCTCTGTTTCCTGACACCATTGTTGCACTCATTGGAGATCATGGTTAGTATATGTTTTCTTGTAAAACAGTTAAATGATATGAGAATTTTTCTTTGTAAATCATTATCCATTTTCTTTTTTTTTTTCCATATCAGATGCATATATCTTTATTTTCAATATCTTTCAGAGCCCCTTTTTGTATGCCATTCTCACTTCTTATTTTACATGCTGCTGAAAAAGATACATCAAGAAAGAGAGGAATTTGTATGAGGCATATATTGATCTGTAGAAAGTGTATAATAGGATTGACAGAGAGGACTTATGGATGGTACTTCAAACAAATGGGGAAAATGAAAGGATACTGAATGTAGTGAGTTTCTATTAGGAAAGTATGGCATGATTGTGAGTAGGAAGGGAGGAGTGTAACTGGTTCCCAGTGATGGTGGATCAGCATTAAGGTTGTATAATATCACCATGACTGTTTAATCTCTTTACAGAGCAAAGGGTGGGTCTGTAGTATGATAGAGGTTAAGAGAAAAAGGAAGTGAATTGGTTTCTGTGTGCAGATGATGTAACTATGGAGGCAAACTCCAGAAAGAAATGCAAAAAGCTGGTGACAGTTTTTTATAGTGTGTTAATGGAAATAGCTGGGAGTACATATGAAAAAATGGAAGATGATTAGGTGCAACAAGGTGTGAAAAAAGACGGTCTGAGCGTAAGTTTAACTGGGGAGGACCTGAAGAAGTATAGTGCTTTGGGATCTTGGAGTGGATATGGCAGCAAATAGGACAAGTAGAACTGAAGTAAGGCTTAGGTTGGAAAAGTTTTTAGAGATCTTGGGTGCATTATGATGTGTGTGAAAGGAGAGGTCATTGTCTGCAAGTGCAAATATGTATACATATTGAAGATATAGTAGTGTTGTATGAATGTGAATCTTTGGCCTTGAATACAAATGAAAGGAAGATAGTCTTTGTGTTGAAAATATGCTTGAGAGTATATGGTGTGATGTGGGTTGATCATGCAGGGAATAACAATGTAAGAGGGATTTTTGGTAGTAAACACAGTTTGACTGACAGGGATAACCAGGGTTTGGTTAAATGGCTTGGACCTATTGAGAGAGAGAGAAACTGTTTGGTTTGATCTTTGTTATATACACATGTACATATTCATACTTGCTCACTTTCATCCATTCCCAGCACCACCCCTCCCCTCTGGAAACAGCATCACCACCTTCCATTTCAGTGAGATAGTGTCAGGAAACTGACAAAAAAAGGCCACATCCTTTCATACTCATTCTCTAGCTGTCAGGTGTAATGCACCAAAACCACAGCTCCCTATCCACATCCAGGCTCCACATACCTTTCCATGGTTTACCCTGGATGTTTCACGTGCCCTGGTTCCATCCATTGACAGCACGTCAACCCCAGTATACCTCAACGTGCCAATTCACTCTGTTCCATTCATGCTTTTCACCCCTCTTGTGTGTTCAGGCCCAGGTCACTCAAAATGTTTTTCACTCCATCCTTCCATCTCCAATTTGGTCTCCCACTTCTCCTTGTTCCCTCCTCCTCTGATACATATATTCTTTGCCAGCCTTTCCTCTCTCATTCTCTCCAGTTGTCCAAACCATTTCAACACACCCTGTTTTGTTCTCTCAACCACACTCTTTTTATTACTACATATCTCTCTTGCCCTTTCATTATTTATTCAGTCAGACCACCTCACCACAAATTGTCCTTAAACATTTCCAACACATCCACCCTCCTCCACACAACCCTATCTATAGCCCATACTTCACAAACATATGATATTATTGGAACTACTAATCCTTCAAACATACCCATTTTTGTTCCGAGATAATGTTCTCTCTTTCCACACATTCTTCATTGCTCCCTGAACCTTTGCCCCGACTCCCAGCCTATGACTCCTTTCTGCTTCCATGATTCTATCCACTACCAAGTTTACTCACAGATATCTAAAACACTTCACTTCCTCCAATTTCTCTCCATTCAAACATACATCCCAACTAACTTGTCCCTTAACCTTGCTGAACCTAATAACCTTGCTTTTATTCACATTTACTTTCAACTTTCTCCTTTCACACACTTTTCCAGACCTAGTCACCAACTTCTGCAGTTTCTCAGTTGAATCAGCTACCACTGCTGTATCACCAAACATCAACTAATTCACTTCCCAGGCCCTTTCATCCCCAGTAGGCTGCATACTTGCCCTTCTTTCCAAAACTATTACATTTACCTCCCAAACCACCCCATCCATAAACATATTAAACAACCATGGTGACATCACACACCCCTGCCACAGACCAAGCTTCACTGAGAACCAAACACTCTCCTCTCTTCCTACTCGTACACATGCCTTACACCCTTGATAAAAACTTCTTACTGCTTCTAACAGCTTACCTTCTACGCCATATATTTTTAAGACCTTCGTCTAAGCATGTCTATCAACCCTATCATATGCCTTCTCCAGATCCATAAATGCCACATACAAATCCATGTGTTTTTGTATTTCTCACATATATTCTTCAAAGTAAACACTTGATTCACACATCTTCTGCCACTTCTAAAACCACACTGCTCCTACCCAATCTGATGGTCCGTACATATCCTCATCCTCTCAATCAATACTCTCCCATGTGATTTTCCAGGTATACTCAACAAGCTTATGTCTCTTTAGTTTGAACACTCAACTTTATCCCCTTTGCCTTTGTGTAGTGGCATTATACATGCATTCCACCAATCCTCAGGCACTTCACCATGATCCATACATACTTTGAATATCCTTATCAACCAATCGACAATATATATATATATATATATATATATATAGGAGTCACGCGGGGAGTGATCATCCTCCTCGAAGGCTCAGAGTGGGGTGCCTAAATGTGTGTGGTTGTAACCAAGATGTGAAAAAAGGAGAGATAGGTAGTATGTTTGAGGAAAGGAACCTGGATGTTTTGGCTCTGAGTGAAACGAAGCTCAAGGGTAAAGGGGAAGAGTGGTTTGGAAATGTCTGGGGAGTGAAGTCAGGGGTTAGTGAGAGGACAAGAGCAAGGGAAGGAGTAGCAATACTCCTGAAACAGGAGTTGTGGGAGTATGTGATAGAATGTAAGAAAGTAAATTCTCGATTAATATGGGTAAAATTGAAAGTTGATGGAGAGAGGTGGGTGATTATTGGTGCATATGCACCTGGGCATGAGAAGAAAGATCATGAGAGGCAAGTGTTTTGGGAGCAGCTAAATGAGTGTGTTAGCGGTTTTGATGCACGAGACCGGGTTATAGTGATGGGTGATTTGAATGCAAAGGTGAGTAATGTGGCAGTTGAGGGAATAATTGGTATGCATGGGGTGTTCAGTGTTGTAATGAAACATTTCAACAATCCACTCCTCAGCAAAATATTATGTGCTGACAAACATATGATTATTGGAACTACTATCTTAAAAAATTTGTCCGAGATAATTTACTTACATTCTTATGTACCTGAGACTTGACCCAGTAGATCTTTTGTTCATGTTTATCATGACAAGTTACTCACGAATCTAAAACATTTTCTAATTTTCTCAATGTCAAAAGTCATCCAACTAGATTTGTCTTAACCTTGCTGAATCTATGGACCTGCTTATTCACATTATTCAATTTCTTTCAGACATTCCAGACCTAGTACATGTTGGTTGCCAAGGTGTGAACAGTACCAGCTGTAGCTGAAAGGACAACTGTTATAGGAACGTTCACCCAGTAGGGATTGTTCTATCCAAAATAGGTAATACTCAAACACAGCCATCCATAAACGTGATTATTTAAACCATGGTGACATCAATGCCACAGGATAATTTTCTAAAAGAAGGAACAGAGAAGGGGGCCAGGTGAGGATATTCCTTCAGAGGCCCAGTCCTCTGTTCTTAACGCTACCTTGCTAACGCGGGAAATGGCAAATAGTTTGAAAGAAAAAAGAAAAGGTTTGGATGGTATTGCAGTGGAATTTATTAAAAAAGGGGGTGACTGTATTGTTGACTGGTTGGTAAGGTTATTTAATGTATGTATGACTCATGGTGAGGTGCCTGAGGATTGGCGGAATGCGTGCATAGTGCCATTGTACAAAGGCAAAGGGGATAAGAGTGAGTGCTCAAATTACAGAGGTATAAGTTTGTTGAGTATTCCTGGTAAATTATATGGGAGGGTATTGATTGAGAGGGTGAAGGCATGTACAGAGCATCAGATTGGGGAAGAGCAGTGTGGTTTCAGAAGTGGTAGAGGATGTGTGGATCAGGTGTTTGCTTTGAAGAATGTATGTGAGAAATACTTAGAAAAGCAAATGGATTTGTATGTAGCATTTATGGATCTGGAGAAGGCATATGATAGAGTTGATAGAGATGCTCTGTGGAAGGTATTAAGAATATATGGTGAGGGAGGCAAGTTGTTAGAAGCAGTGAAAAGTTTTTATCGAGGATGTAAGGCATGTGTACGTGTAGGAAGAGAGGAAAGTGATTGGTTCTCAGTGAATGTAGGTTTGCGGCAGGGGTGTGTGATGTCTCCATGGTTGTTTAATTTGTTTATGGATGGGGTTGTTAGGGAGGTGAATGCAAGAGTTTTGGAAAGAGGGGCAAGTATGAAGTCTGTTGGGGATGAGAGAGCTTGGGAAGTGAGTCAGTTGTTGTTCGCTGATGATACAGCGCTGGTGGCTGATTCATGTGAGAAACTGCAGAAGCTGGTGACTGAGTTTGGTAAAGTGTGTGAAAGAAGAAAGTTAAGAGTAAATGTGAATAAGAGCAAGGTTATTAGGTACAGTAGGGTTGAGGGTCAAGTCAATTGGGAGGTGAGTTTGAATGGAGAAAAACTGGAGGAAGTAAAGTGATTTAGATATCTGGGAGTGGATCTGGCAGCGGATGGAACCATGGAAGCGGAAGTGGATCATAGGATGGGGGAGGGGGCGAAAATTCTGGGAGCCTTGAAGAATGTGTGGAAGTCGAGAACATTATCTCGGAAAGCAAAAATGGGTATGTTTGAAGGAATAGTGGTTCCAACAATGTTGTATGGTTGCGAGGCGTGGGCTATGGATAGAGTGGTGTGCAGGAGGATGGATGTGCTGGAAATGAGATGTTTGAGGACAATGTGTGGTGTGAGGTGGTTTGATCGAGTAAGTAACATAAGGGTAAGAGAGATGTGTGGAAATAAAAAGAGCGTGGTTGAGAGAGCAGAAGAGGGTGTTTTGAAATGGTTTGGGCACATGGAGAGAATGAGTGAGGAAAGATTGACCAAGAGGATATATGTGTCGGAGGTGGAGGGAACGAGGAGAAGAGGGAGACCAAATTGGAGGTGGAAAGATGGAGTGAAAAAGATTTTGTGTGATCGGGGCCTGAACATGCAGGAGGGTGAAAGGAGGGCAAGGAATAGAGTGAATTGGAGCGATGTGGTATACCGGGGTTGACGTGCTGTCAGTGGATTGAATCAGGGCATGTGAAGCGTCTGGGGTAAACCATGGAAAGCTGTGTAGGTATGTATATTTGCGTGTGTGGACGTATGTATATACATGTGTATGGGGTTGGGTTGGGCCATTTCTTTCGTCTGTTTCCTTGCGCTACCTCGATAAAGCGGGAGACAGCGGCAAAAAAAAAAAAGAAAAGAAAAATATATATATATATATATATATTTTTTTTTTTTTTTTTTTTTAACTATTCGCCATTTCCCGCGATAGCGAGGTAGCGTTAAGAACAGAGGACTGGGCCTTTGAGGGAATATCCTCACCTGGCCCTCTTCTCTGTTCCTTCTTTTGGAAAAATTTAAAAAAAAAAACGAGAGGGGAGGATTTCCAGCCCCCCGCTCCCTTCCCTTTTAGTCGCCTTCTACGACACGCAGGGAATACGTGGGAAGTATTCTTTCTCCCCTATCCCCAGGGATAATATATATATATATATATATATATATATATATATATATATATATATATATATATATATATATATATATATATATATGTGGTATACTGGGGTCTATGTGCTGTCAGTGGATTGAACCAAGACATGTGAAATGTCTGGGGTAAGCCATGGAAAGGTCTGTGGGGCCTGGATGTGGAAAGGGAGCTGTGGTTTCGGTGCATTACACATGACAGCTAGAGACTGAGTGTGAATGAATGTGACCTTTTTTCTCTTTTTCTGGTGCTACCTCGCTGTAGGGGGGGATGCTATTTCATGTGTGGTGGAGTGACGACGAGAATGGATGAAGGTAGCAAATATGAATATGTACATGTGTATATATGTATATGTCTGTGTATGTATATGTATGTATATGCTGAACTGTACATATATGTATATGAGAGTGTATAGGTGTTTATGAATATACATGTGTATGTTGGTGGGTTGGGCCATTCCTCGTCTGTTTTCCTTGCGCTACCTCGCTGACACAGGAGACGGCGATTAAGCATACAAATTTGCCATTTCCTTCATTAGCAAGGTAGCATTAAGATCAGAGGTCTGAACCTTAGAGGGCATAGCCTCACTTGGCCCCTTCTCTGTTCTTTATTTTGGAAAAGTAAAAAAATGGGAGGGGAGGATGCAGGCCAGTGGAGAATTTTTTTCTTCTGAGGCTCAGTCATCTGTTCTTGATTCTACCCATATATATACCCGTTCCATATAAAGTATGATATGAACAGCATTCAGCAGTGTTATCCATCGGAACTGATTATGAATTGTGTATCATTTATTATGTCATCTTTATATATAGAACTTTGGTATGCATTCTTTCTGTGACAACAAAGTGCTAATTTTGGCTAAGTCAGCCTATCAGATTTGTATCTAGTTAATATTTTTTGTACCAGTAAATGAAAATAAGATTTATCATAACCCAGCATTCCACATATTTACTAATGATAGACTATATATTTGAAAAAGAAAGAATTTGTTTGGTGATAACCTTGATTACTTTAAGAAATGATGTGAAATATTACTTTATTATTTATTGATTACCACATATCGAGTTTGTAACTTGCCTCATTCTAAAGCATGGATTTTTTTTTTTGAGCAGGATGGTCTCTTGGTGAACATCAAGAGTGGTCAAAGTTTAGCAATTTTGAGGTTGCAACAAGAGTGCCATTTATAATAAGGCGAAGGATTTCTCAGACTGATAATCCTCATCAAAGCAATAGCTTGTTAAGGGAATTAGACAATGCCACTTCTTATTCCTTTAAGAAAATGCAGATATCCTCTGCAGAAAGTGAAATACAAAACACTAATTCAGAAGAGAGCAGCAAATTCACATTAGAAACTCACAATGAGGTCATATCAGAAACAAAACTGAAGAGAGAGATTTTGAAAAGTGTCCAAAGTAATATCACTTTCAGAAGTTATGATGGCCTTATTGAACTGGTGGATTTATTTCCAACTTTGGTTGACTTGGCAGGATTACCTGCACTGTCAACCTGTCCAGAAGATTCTAGAGATGTGTTGGTTTGCACAGAAGGAACCAGTTTATCTGCAGTATTAAATATGATATGGAATGACACAGTCCCTCATGTATCCAAGGATATAGAAGTGAGAAGACACTACAATCAACAGAAAGTGCTTAGGAAGTACAAATTCATCTCCCAGTTCCAAAGTGGCATGCAAGTGAAAAAGGCAGCATTTAGTCAGTACCCTCGACCAGGACCTGAACCAACCATTCAGCCAGATAGTGACCAGCCTCCAATGCGCAATACAACTATTATGGGTTACTCAATGAGGACTAATAGTTATCGCTATACTGTCTGGTTAAAGTTCAACAATGTTACTTTTAAGCCAGACTGGAGTCAATTCATTGCTGAGGAGTTGTATGATCATGGAGTGGATCCTGAAGAGAATCATAATATTTGTAGGAAAAGAGCATACAGGTTTAAGAAGAAGCGACTGCAGAAGGAATTCATGAAAGGCTGGAGATATGCTTTCTCTGTTTAGTACAAAATATTTATATAGTGTAATAAGTAGATACATGCAATATGAACTACAATACACTTTCCTTCATATGCAACTGTTGGAACTTAGGCATTGTTTTTATAATGGTATTGTATGAATGATGATGATTTCCCCTTTCGGGTAGTATATTTTCCCTGCTCTGCAGATATCTCAATACCTGTTGTTAAAAATGATCATATAGACAACTATCTAGATCTGGTTATAAAATTTTAAATTGTTTGGTGCCTGTAATGATCCTTCATTTGTGTGGATATGTTTGAAATAATATTTGAAATTTTTGTAACTTAAATATTGAAGTGTTGAACAGGTATTTTCATATTATTTGCATTGTAAGTGTTATAGTAGTTTTTAAAAAGATATTTTTGGATAAACAAGAATTGCACACATCCATTTTGTACAAGTTACTGAGAATAATGTATATGTGAACTGTATATATATATATATATATATATATATATATATATATTCTTTCTTCTTCTTTTAAACTATTCGCCATTTCCCGCGTTAGCGAGGTAGCGCTAAGAACAGAGGACTGGGCCTTTTTTGGAATATCCTCAACTGGCCCCCTCTGTTCCTTCTTTTGGAAAATTTAAAAAAAAAAACGAGAGGGGAGGATTTCCAGCCCCCCGCTCCCTCCCCTTTTAGTCGCCTCTACGACACGCAGGGAATACGTGGGAAGTATTCTTAATCCCATATATATATATATATATATATATATATATATATATATATATATATATGATAGACCTCAGTATTCATCATATGGCTCCTGATTTCAAGACCAAATATGAACTACAAGAAGATCTTGAGAAGAAATTCAGCTTTTAGTTAACCAAACCAAAGTGCAGACACAAATGGGTGGTGCTTAGCAATGATAAGAGGGGAAAGATGGAAATTATAGTAATGCATACTTTGTTGTACTGTATTTATGATTATTATTCTGTTGTGTCTATGAATGGTGGAATCATTGCTAAAGTTCACCCAAGGTATATCTACCTTAGTATAACTAACACTCTTTTACCACTACCTTATAACTTAGCCAATCACATCTACTTACAAATTCATAAGGAAGGACAAAATTTTGGCATCATATTACAAAACTGTGGTAACCTTCAGTTCTTGCCTTATTACTGCCAAGTGATTCTACCACCCAACCTCAGCACATTCTCAGAATGAAACCCAATGAAACTTAAGTCCACTTGAAGATATAGTACTTAGATGTCTAGTCTTGAAATACTAACTATATTTTCTTGACAAAACTAAGTAATTTTTGTACTTTTGTACTGGTTTTAGAACTGCAGGTGCATTGTTGCTGCTTGCTATTTATATAAACTGTGGTGAGCAGTATTCAATCATTTGTGGATTGAGTAAATCCTGTAATTTATTAAGAATTCAAATAGCATTTAGCTTTCTTTTACAAAAATGCTAAATGATTTTCTTCATATCTTTTTTATTTATTATACTTTGTCGCTGTCTCCCGTGTTAGCAAGGTAGCACAAGGAAACAGATGAAAGAATGGCCCAGCCCACCCACATACACGTGGAATATACATACACGTCCACACACAGCACATATACATACCTATATATCTCAACGTATACATATATATACACACACAGACATATACATATATACACATGTACATAATTCATACTGTCTGCCCTTATTCATTCCTGTCTCTGCCCCACCACACATGAAATGACAACTCCCTCCCCCCCGCATGTGCACGAGGTAGTGCTAGGAAAAGACAAAGGCCACATTCGTTCACACTGTCTCTAGCTGTCATGTATAATGCACCGAAACCACAGCTCCCTTTCCACAATGAATTTCTTACCTTAGCTTTTTATAACTAGTACATATTTTGTGTCAGTGACCCTGTTTAGGGCATGCATGTTGTGCCAAACCCACCTGAAAACATCAAATGTGTTAAGTTACCATGTTTGGCATACTCATAGAGTTAAGGACATATTAAATGAGTTGTTCAATAGCCAACACTGTGTGTTTGATGTTTATACTTCCTCTTTTAGAGTAAGAATTCTTTGGTTACATTTAAGTTTAATTACTATAGCTGGTTAAGTCTGGAATGATGCTAGGAGCAAAAGATGAAATTTGTTAGAACTGGAGAAAGTATTTCAACCCATTCCATTTAACCACAGGCACTCCTAGCCTCTCCCCTAGTATGATTAGGGGAAACAATAAATGGAATTCCAAATTTTTTCAAAACAGCCTTTGAGAAATGCAAGATACACCATTACAACTGTGGATCTATGAAAAAATGGACAAACAAAATATGGTATGGCTTATATGCTGTGGAAACATTCACAAGGTCACCACAGGTGGTGGTGACAGCTGGATTTTGGAGTATTTCATGGTTATATAAGTTCTGTCTACTGGCACATACACTAACATGTCTAAAGGTTTATGGTGGCATTACATGTGGTTCTCAGTGAATGTAGGTTTGCGGCAGGGGTGTGTGATGTCTCCATGGTTGTTTAATTTGTTTATGGATGGGGTTGTTAGGGAGGTAAATGCAAGAGTTTTGGAAAGAGGGGCAAGTATGAAGTCTGTTGGGGATGAGAGAGCTTGGGAAGTGAGTCAGTTGTTGTTCGCTGATGATACAGCGCTGGTGGCTGATTCATGTGAGAAACTGCAGAAGCTGGTGACTGAGTTTGGAAAAGTGTGTGGAAGAAGAAAGTTAAGAGTAAATGTGAATAAGAGCAAGGTTATTAGGTACAGTAGGGTTGAGGGTCAAGTCAATTGGGAGGTGAGTTTGAATGGAGAAAAACTGGAGGAAGTGAAGTGATTTAGATATCTGGGAGTGGATCTGGCAGCGGATGGAACCATGGAAGCGGAAGTGGATCATAGGGTGGGGGAGGGGGCGAAAATCCTGGGGGCCTTGAAGAATGTGTGGAAGTCGAGAACATTATCTCGGAAAGCAAAAATGGGTATGTTTGAAGGAATAGTGGTTCCAACAATGTTGTATGGTTGCGAGGCGTGGGCTATGGATAGAGTTGTGCGCAGGAGGACGGATGTGCTGGAAATGAGATGTTTGAGGACAATGTGTGGTGTGAGGTGGTTTGATCGAGTGAGTAACGTAAGGGTAAGAGAGATGTGTGGAAATAAAAAGAGCGTGGTTGAGAGAGCAGAAGAGGGTGTTTTGAAGTGGTTTGGGCACATGGAGAGGATGAGTGAGGAAAGATTGACCAAGAGGATATATGTGTCGGAGGTGGAGGGAACAAGGAGAAGAGGGAGACCAAATTGGAGGTGGAAAGATGGAGTGAAAAAGATTTTGTGTGATCGGGGCCTAAACATGCAGGAGGGTGAAAGGAGGGCAAGGAATAGAGTGAATTGGAGCGATGTGGTATACCGGGGTTGACGTGCTGTCAGTGGATTGAAGCAGGGCATGTGAAGCGTCTGGGGTAAACCATGGAAAGCTGTGTAGGTATGTATATTTGCGTGTGTGGACGTATGTATATACATGTGTATGGCGGGGGGGTTGGGCCATTTCTTTCGTCTGTTTCCTTGCGTTACCTCGCAAACGCGGGAGACAGCGACAAAGTATAATGAAAAAAAAAAAATAATACCTTGAACATAAATATCTGGACAATTGTGGAAAAAATGCTAAAATAAACAAAAGTCAGCTTGCTACTGGTATATGGCCAATCCCAAACGGTGATATAGGAACGAAGGAGACATTTATTCTGTAAATCTCCAGAAATTGCACACATTTTTCAATGCCTTTTTCAGTAATGTATGCTATAAGCATATATATATTACTCCCTCCAACATGTTATGTATGATTTACATATCCATTGAATGCCTGATAAACTGTTATATCATAAGCTGTAAGTAGAATGTAAAACTTTGGTAACGGAATGTAGTGTAACAGTTTAGAGTTCCTGATCATGACAAATTCACAGGCTGCTGTGGGACGAGTGCATAGGTTTGAATCCTGGTTGCGGCAGTCAGGCCACATTCAACCCAGCTGTTCATACGCCCTAAGGGGTTGATCAATAAAATGGGTACCTAGCTTAGGCTAGGGTATATATGTATATATCATTAATGGGATGGCCTTAATTAGGACCTCAGTTGCCCGTGGCATCTCATCTAACATAAAAAGAATAACTGTGGTGAGCATACTTAGGCTGTTTCCTTTAAATTGGTAAGTGCATCATATCTCTTGGCAACTTATGACTGCAATAGCTCTATATTTCTGCCCTTACTCTAGGATTTTCTTCAGGAAAGTAATATATGATTAGGTATTAGAAATGTTTGGCAAGAAAAAGATAGAAAATTGTTGGAAACATGAGGTTAGATCATGTGACCTTTCACATGGTTTTGGGCAGGGCAAGCACCTGACATAATCCTCTTACTGGCTGCGAGTGTTATGGTGTCCAGGATCCACTGACCGATGAGAGTTTAGTGTTTTGTCTGCTGTTAATAACTGTGGATTCTACAATTTTTATTTTAAAACTACAGTTTGGTTTATATAAACACAGGCATTATTCCAATCCATAGTGAGGCCTTCATTACAAACAAGATTAGAAATTGCAGAGCTTCCTTGACCATATCTGACTGATTTTTTGTATTCAGCAACTACACTCTTTAAATTACAGTCAGTTTTGACAGTATGATAAGGCTTACATTGGCCAAATTGGTCATACTTTAAATTGTATGGTTGCCAAACACGTTACATGTGGCGAGATCAGTTACATGTGGCGAGAAAGCATTGCTATATTCAATCATGCTCATGGTGAAGGCTACACTATAGATTGAAATAATGCTTCAGTATAATATAAAACAAATTTTAGTATCTAACAAAACATTGTAGAATCCACTCTTATTGCATTGAGAGAAAATAACCATAATGCTCACAGCCATTAAGAGCATCATGTTACATGCTTTCACCCAAACCTCTATGACAGATCATGTGACCTAACCTGATGTTGCTAACCAGTCTCAAAACTTTTTTTGCCAAACTTTTATCATATCTAATCAATACCCTCCAATATAATTTCCCTGGAATACTCAACAAACTTATACCTCTGTAATTTGAACACTCATCTTTATCCACTTTGCCTTTGTTCAATGGCACTATGCATGCAAATAAGTTTGTTGAGTATTCCTGAGAAATTATATGGGAGGGTATTGATTGAGAGGGTGAAGGCATGTACAGAGCATCAGACTGGGGAGAAGCATTGTGGTTTCAGAAGTGGTAGAGGATGTGTGGGTCAGGTGTTTGCTTTGAAAAAATGTACATGAGAAATACTTAGAAAAGCAAATGGATTTGTATGTAGCATTTATGGATCTGGAGAAGGCATATGATAGAGTAGATAGAGATGCTCTGTGGAAGGTATTAAGAATATATGGTGTAGGAGATAAGTTGTTAGAAGCAGTGAAAAGTTTTTATCGAGGATGTAAGGCATGTGTACGAGTAGGAAGAGAGGAAAGTGATTGGTTCTCAGTGAATGTTGGTTTGCGGCAGGGTTGCATGATGTCTCTATGGTTGTTTAATTTGTTTATGGCTGGGGTTGTTAGAGAGGTGAATGCAAGAGTTTTGGAAAGAGGGGCAAGTATGCAGTCTGTTGTGGATGAGAGAGCTTGGAAATTGAGTCAGTTGTTGTTTGCTGATGATACTGCACTGGTGGCTGATTCGGGTAAGAAACTGCAGAAGCTGGTGACTGAGTTTGGTAAAGTGTGTGTGAAAGAAGAAAGCTGAGAGTAAATGTGAATAAGAATAAAGATATTAGGTACAGTAGGGTTGAGGGACAAGTCCAGTGGGAGGTAAGTGTGAATGGAGAAAAACTGGAGGAAGTGAAGTGTTTTAGATATCTGGGAGTGGATTTGGCAGTGGATGGAACCATGGAAGCGGAAGTAAATCATAGTGTGGGGGAGGGGCGAAAGTTCTGGGAGTGTTGAAAAATGTGTGGAAGCCAAGAACGTTATCTCGGAAAGCAAAAATGGGTATGTATGAAGGAATAGTGGTTCCAACAATGTTATATGGTTGCAAGGCTTGGGCTATAGATAGAGTTGTGCGAAGATGGGTGGATGTTCTGGAAATGAGATGTTTGAGGACATTATGTGGTGTGAGGTAGTTTGATCGAGTAAGTAATGAAAGGGTAAGAGAGATGTGTGGAAATAAAAAGAGCGTGGTTGAGAGAGCAGAAGAGGGTGTTTTGAAATGGTTTGGTCACATGGAGAGAATGAGTGAGGAAAGATTGACCAAGAGGATATATGTGTCGGAGGTGGATGGAACGAGGAGAAGAGGGAGACCAAATTGGAGGTGGAAAGATGGAGTGAAAAAGATTTTGTGTGATCGGGGCCTGAACATGCAGGAGGGTGAAAGGAAGGCAAAGAATAGAGTGAATTGGAGCGATGTGGTATACTGGGGTTGACGTACTGTCAGTGGATTGAATCAAGGCATGTGTATGGGGGTGGGTTGGGCCATTTCTTTCGTCTGTTTCCTTGCGCTACCTCGCAAACGCGGGAGACAGCGACAAAGCAAAAAAAAAAAAAAATATATATATATATATATTTCTTTCGTCTGTTTCCTTGCGCTACCTCGCAAACGCGGGAGACAGCAACAAAGCAAAAAAAAAAAAAAATATATATATATATATATATATATATATATATATATATATATATATATATATTTTTTTTTTTTTTTTTTTTTTTTTTCATACTATTCGCCATTTCCCGCGATAGCGAGGTAGCGTTAAGAACAGAGGTCTGGGCCTTTGAGGGAATACGCTCACCTGGCCCCCTTCTCTGTTCCTTCTTTTGGAAAATTAAAATAAAAAAATGAGAGGGGAGGATTTCCAGCCCCCCGCTCCCTTCCCTTTTAGTCGCCTTCTACGACACGCAGGGAATACGTGGGAAGTATTCTTTCTCCCCTATCCCCAGGGATAATATATATATATATATATATATATATATATATATATATATATTTTTTTTTTTTTTTTTTTTTTTTTTGAATATATTTATATATATTTATATATTTATATATATATTTTTTTTTTTTTGGCTCTGTCGCTGTCTCCCGCGTTTGCGAGGTAGCGCAAGGAAACAGACGAAAGAAAAAGCCCAACCCACCCCCATACACATGTATATACATACGTCCACACACGCAAATATACATACCTACACAGCTTTCCATGGTTTACCCCAGACGCTTCACATGCCCCGATTCAATCCACTGACAGCACGTCAACCCCAGTATACCACATCGCTCCAATTCACTCTATTCCTTGCCCTCCTTTCACCCTCCTGCATGTTCAGGCCCCGATCACACAAAATCTTTTTCACTCCATCTTTCCACCTCCAATTTGGTCTCCCTCTTCTCCTCGTTCCCTCCACCTCCGACACATATATTCTCTTGGTCAATCTTTCCTCACTCATTCTCTCCATGTGCCCAAACCACTTCAAAACACCCTCTTCTGCTCTCTCAACCACGCTCTTTTTATTTCCACACATCTCTCTTACCCTTACGTTACTCACTCGATCAAACCACCTCACACCACACATTGTCCTCAAACATCTCGTTTCCAGCACATCCATCCTCCTGCGCACAACTCTATCCATAGCCCACGCTTCGCAACCATACAACATTGTTGGAACCACTATTCCTTCAAACATACCCATTTTTGCTTTCCGAGATAATGTTCTCGACTTCCACACATTCTTCAAGGCTCCCAGAATTTTCGCCCCCTCCCCCACCCTATGATCCACTTCCGCTTCCATGGTTCCATCCGCTGCCAGATCCACTCCCAGATATCTAAAACACTTCACTTCCTCCAGTTTTTCTCCATTCAAACTCACCTCCCAATTGACTTGACCCTCAACCCTACTGTACCTAATAACCTTGCTCTTATTCACATTTACTCTTAACTTTCTTCTTCCACACACTTTACCAAACTCAGTCACCAGCTTCTGCAGTTTCTCACATGAATCAGCCACCAGCGCTGTATCATCAGCGAACAACAACTGACTCACTTCCCAAGCTCTCTCATCCCCAACAGACTTCATACTTGCCCCTCTTTCCAAAACTCTTGCATTTACCTCCCTAACAACCCCATCCATAAACAAATTAAACAACCATGGAGACATCACACACCCCTGCCGCAAACCTACATTCACTGAGAACCAATCACTTTCCTCTCTTCCTACACGTACACATGCCTTACATCCTCGATAAAAACTTTTCACTGCTTCTAACAACTTTCCTCCCACACCATATATTCTTAATACCTTCCACAGAGCATCTCTATCAACTCTATCATATGCCTTCTCCAGATCCATAAATGCTACATACAAATCCATTTGCTTTTCTAAGTATTTCTCACATACATTCTTCAAAGCAAACACCTGATCCACACATCCTCTACCACTTCTGAAACCACACTGCTCTTCCCCAATCTGATGCTCTGTACATGCCTTCACCCTCTCAATCAATACCCTCCCATATAATTTACCAGGAATACTCAACAAACTTATACCTCTGTAATTTGAGCACTCACTCTTATCCCCTTTGCCTTTGTACAATGGCACTATGCACGCATTCCGCCAATCCTCAGGCACCTCACCATGAGTCATACATACATTAAATAACCTTACCAACCAGTCAACAATACAGTCACCCCCTTTTTTAATAAATTCCACTGCAATACCATCCAAACCTGCTGCCTTGCCGGCTTTCATCTTCCGCAAAGCTTTCACTACCTCTTCTCTGTTTACCAAATCATTTTCCCTAACCCTCTCACTTTGCACACCACCTCGACCAAAACACCCTATATCTGCCACTCTATCATCAAACACATTCAACAAACCTTCAAAATACTCACTCCATCTCCTTCTCACATCACCACTACTTGTTATCACCTCCCCATTTGCGCCCTTCACTGAAGTTCCCATTTGCTCCCTTGTCTTACGCACTTTATTTACCTCCTTCCAGAACATCTTTTTATTCTCCCTAAAATTTAATGATACTCTCTCACCCCAACTCTCATTTGCCCTTTTTTTCACCTCTTGCACCTTTCTCTTGACCTCCTGTCTCTTTCTTTTATACATCTCCCACTCAATTGCATTTTTTCCCTGCAAAAATCGTCCAAATGCCTCTCTCTTCTCTTTCACTAATACTCTTACTTCTTCATCCCACCACTCACTACCCTTTCTAATCAACCCACCTCCCACTCTTCTCATGCCACAAGCATCTTTTGCGCAATCCATCACTGATTCCCTAAATACATCCCATTCCTCCCCCACTCCCCTTACTTCCATTGTTCTCACCTTTTTCCATTCTGTACTCAGTCTCTCCTGGTACTTCCTCACACAGGTCTCCTTCCCAAGCTCACTTACTCTCACCACCCTCTTCACCCCAACATTCATATTATATATATATATATATATATATATATATATATATATATTTTTTTATATATATATATATATATTGTATTAACTTTCTAAAATGGGAAACAGAAGAAGGAGTCACGCGGGGAGTGCTCATCCTCCTCGAAGGCTCAGAGTGGGGTGCCTAAATGTGTGTAGATGTAACCAAGATGTGAAAAAAGGAGAGATAGGTAGTATGTTTGAGGAAAGGAACCTGGATGTTTTGGCTCTGAGTGAAACGAAGCTCAAGGGTAAAGGGGAAGAGTGGTTTGGGAATGTCTGGGGAGTAAAGTCAGGGGTTAGTGAGAGGACAAGAGCAAGGGAAGGAGTAGCAATACTCCTGAAACAGGAGTTGTGGGAGTATGTGATAGAGTGTAAGAAAGTAAATTCTCGATTAATATGGGTAAAACTGAAAGTTGATGGAGAGAGGTGGGTGATTATTGGTGCATATGCACCTGGGCATGAGAAGAAAGATCAAGAGAGGCAAGTGTTTTGGGAGCAGCTGAATGAGTGTGTTAGTGGTTTTGATGCACGAGACCAGGTTATAGTGATGGGTGATTTGAATGCAAAGGTGAGTAATGTGGCAGTCGAGGGAATAATTGGTATACATGGGGTGTTGTGTTGTAAATGGAAATGGTGAAGAGCTTGTAGATTTATGTGCTGAAAAAGGATTGATGATTGGGAATACCTGGTTTAAAAAGCGAGATATACATAAGTATACTTATGTAAGTAGGAGAGATGGCCAGAGAGCGTTATTGGATTACGTGTTAATTGACAGGCGTGCGAAAGAGAGACTTTTGGATGTTAATGTGCTGAGAGGTGCAACTGGAGGGATGTCTGATCATTATCTTGTGGAGGCTAAGTTATGGGTTTTCAGAAAAGAAGAGTGAATGTTGGGGTGAAGAGGGTGGCGAGAGTAAGTGAGCTTGAGAAGGAGACCTGTGTGAGGAAGTACCAGGAGAGACTGAGTACAGAATGGAAAAAGGTGAGAACAATGGAAGCAAGGGGAGTGGGGGAGGAATGCGATGTATTTAGGGAATCAGTGATGGTTTGCGCAAAAGATGCTTGTGGCATGAGAAGAGTGGGAGGTGGGTTGATTAGAAAGGGTAGTGAGTGGTGGGATGAAGAAGTAAGAGTATTAGTGAAAGAGAAGAGAGAGGCATTTGGACGATTTTTGCAGGGAAAAAATGCAATTGAGTGGGAGATGTATAAAAGAAAGAGACAGGAGGTCAAGAGAAAGGTGCAAGAGGTGAAAAAAAGGGCAAATGAGAGTTGGGGTGAGAGAGTATCATTAAATTTTAGGGAGAATAAAAAGATGTTCTGGAAGGAGGTAAATAAAGTGCGTAAGACAAGGGAGCAAATGGGAACTTCAGTGAAGGGCGCAAATGGGGAGGTGATAACAAGTAGTGGTGATGTGAGAAGGAGATGGAGTGAGTATTTTGAAGGTTTGTTGAATGTGTTTGATGATAGAGTGGCAGATATAGGGTGTTTTGGTCGAGGTGGTGTGCAAAGTGAGAGGGTTAGGGAAAATGATTTGGTAAACAGAGAAGAGGTAGTGAAAGCTTTGCGGAAGATGAAAGCCGGCAAGGCAGCAGGTTTGGATGGTATTGCAGTGGAATTTATTAAAAAAGGGGGTGACTGTATTGTTGACTTGTTGGTAAGGTTATTTAATGTATGTATGACTCATGGTGAGGTGCCTGAGGATTGGCAGAATGCGTGCATAGTGCCATTGTACAAAGGCAAAGGGGATAAGAATGAGTGCTCAAATTACAGAGGTATAAGTTTGTTGAGTATTCCTGGTAAATTATATGGGAGGGTATTGATTGAGAGGGTGAAGGCATGTACAGAGCATCAGATTGGGGAAGAGCAGTGTGGTTTCAGAAGTGGTAGAGGATGTGTGGATCAGGTGTTTGCTTTGAAGAATGTATGTGAGAAATACTTAGAAAAGCAAATGGATTTGTATGTAGCATTTATGGATCTGGAGAAGGCATATGATAGAGTTGATAGAGATGCTCTGTGGAAGGTATTAAGAATATATGGTGTGGGAGGAAAGTTGTTAGAAGCAGTGAAAAGTTTTTATCGAGGATGAGAGGCATGTGTACGTGTAGGAAGAGAGGAAAGTGATTGGTTCTCAGTGAATGTAGGTTTGCGGCAGGGGTGTGTGATGTCTCCATGGTTGTTGAATTTGTTTATGGATGGGGTTGTGAGGGAGGTAAATGCAAGAGTTTTGGAAAGAGGGGCAAGTATGAAGTCTGTTGGGGATGAGAGAGCTTGGGAAGTGAGTCAGTTGTTGTTCGCTGATGATACAGCACTGGTGGCTGATTCATGTGAGAAACTGCAGAAGCTGGTGACTGAGTTTGGTAAAGTGTGTGGAAGAAGAAAGTTAAGAGTAAATGTGAATAAGAGCAAGGTAATAATATTAGGTACAGTAGGGTTGAGGGTCAAGTCAATTGGGAGGTGAGTTTGAATGGAGAAAAACTGGAGGAAGTGAAGTGTTTTAGATATCTGGGAGTGGATCTGGCAGCGGATGGAACCATGGAAGCGGAAGTGGATCATAGGGTGGGGGAGGGGGCGAAAATTCTGGGGGCCTTGAAGAATGTGTGGAAGTCGAGAACATTATCTCGGAAAGCAAAAATGGGTATGTTTGAAGGAATAGTGGTTCCAACAATGTTGTATGGTTGCGAGGCGTGGGCTATGGATAGAGTTGTGCGCAGGAGGATGGATGTGCTGGAAATGAGATGTTTGAGGACAATGTGTGGTGTGAGGTGGTTTGATCGAGTGAGTAACGTAAGGGTAAGAGAGATGTGTGGAAATAAAAAGAGCATGGTTGAGAGAGCAGAAGAGGGTGTTTTGAAGTGGTTTGGGCACATGGAGAGAATGAGTGAGGAAAGATTGACCAAGAGGATATATGTGTCGGAGGTGGAGGGAACGAGAAGAGGGAGACCAAATTGGAGGTGGAAAGATGGAGTGAAAAAGATTTTGTGTGATCGGGGCCTGAACATGCAGGAGGGTGAAAGGAGGGCAAGGAATAGAGTGAATTGGAGCGATGTGGTATACCGGGGTTGACGTGCTGTCAGTGGATTGAATCAAGGCATGTGAAGCGTCTGGGGTAAACCATGGAAAGCTGTGTAGGTATGTATATTTGCGTGTGTGGACGTATGTATATACATGTGTATGGGGGGGGGTTGGGCCATTTCTTTCGTCTGTTTCCTTGCGGTACCTCGCAAACGCGGGAGACAGCGACAAAGTATAAAAAAAAAAAAAAAAAAAAATATATATATATATATATATATATATATATATATATATATATATATATATATATATATATATATATGCATGTACAGTGCCATTGAACAAAGGCAAAGGGGATAAAGGTGAGTGTTCAAATTACAGAGGTATAAGTTTGTTGAGTATTCCTGGGAAATTATATGGGAGGATGTTGATTGAGAGCGTCAAGGCATGTACAGGGCATCAGATTGGGGAAGAGCAGTGTGGTTTCAGAAGCGGTAGAGATGTGTGGATCAGGTGTTTGCTTTAAAGAATGTATGTGAGAAATACTCAGAAAAACAAATGGATTTGTATGTAGCATTTATGGATCTGGAGAAGGCATATGATAGAGTTGATAGAGATGCTCTGTGGAAGGTATTAAGAGTATATAATGTGGGAGGTTAGTTGCTAGCAGCTGTGAAAACTTTTTATCGAGGATGTAAGGCATGTGTACGAGTAGGAAGAGACGAAAGTGATTGGTTCCCAGTGAATGTCGGTTTGCGGCAGGGGTGTGTGATGTTTCCATGGTTGTTTAATCTGTTTATGGATGGGGTTGTTTGGGAGGTGAATGCAAGAGTTTTTAAGAGAGGGGCAAGTATACAGTCTGTTGTCGATGAGAGGGCTTTAGAAGTGGGTCAGTTGTTGTTTGCTGATGATACAGCACTGGTGGCTGATTCGTGTGAGAAACTGCAGAGGCTGGTGACTGAGTTTGGTAAAGTGTGTGAAAGAAGAAAGCTGAGAGTAAAGGTGAATAAGAGCAAGGATCAGTAAGGTTGAGGGACAAGTCAATTGAGACATAAATTTGAATGGAGAAAAACTGGAGGAAGTGAAGTGTTTTAGATATCTGGGAGTGGATTTACAGTGGATGGAACCATGGAAGTGGAAGTGAGTCACAGGTTGGGGAAGGGGCGAAGGTTCTGGGAGTGTTAAAAAATAAGTGAAAGGCAACAACGTTATCTTGAAGAGCAAAAATGGGTATGTTTGAAGGAATGGTGGTTCCAACAATATTATATGGTTGCGAGGCGTGGGCTATAGATAGGGTTGTGTGGAGGAGGGTAGATGTGTTGGAAAATGAGATGTTTGAGGACAATATATGATGTGAGGTGGATTGATCAAGTAAGTAATGAAAGGGTAAGAGAGATGTGTGGTTATAAAAAGAGTGTGGTTGAGAGAGCAGAGGAGGGTGTATTGAAATGGTTTGGTCACATGGAGAGAATGAGCAAGGAAAGATTGACAAAGAGGATATATGTGTCAGAGGTGGAGGGAATGAGGAGAAGTGGGAGACCAAATTGGAGGTGGAAGGATGGAGTGAAAAGAGATTTTGAGCAATCGGGGCCTGAACATACAGGAGGGTGAAAGGTGTGCAAGGAATAGAAAGAATTGGAGCGATGCGGTACACTGGGGTCGACATACTGTCAATGGATTGAACCAGGGCATGTGAGGCGTCTGGGGTAAACCATGGAAAGTTTTGTGGGGCCTGGATGTGGAAAGGGAGCTGTGGTTTCGGTGCATTATGCATGACATATGTGCGTGTGTAGGTTTTTATATATATACATGTGTATGAGCGTGGGTTGGGCCATTCTTTCGTCTGTTTCCTTGTGCTACCTTGCTAAAGCGGGAGACAGTGACAAAGTAAATAAAAAAAGAAAAAATATAGTAATTATAAATATAGTGATTGGTTCTCAGTGAATGTAGGTTTGTGGCAGGGGTGTGTGATGTCTCCATGGTTGTTTAATCTGTTTATGGATGGGGTTGTTAGGGAGGTAAATGCAAGAGTTTTGGAAAGAGGGGCAAGTATGAAGTCTGTTGGGGATGAGAGAGCTTGGGAAGTGAGTCAGTTGTTGTTCGCTGATGATACAGCGCTGGTGGCTGATTCATGTGAGAAACTGCAGAAGCTGGTGACTGAGTTTGGTAAAGTGTGTGGAAGAAGAAAGTTAAGAGTAAATGTGAATAAGAGCAAGGTTATTAGGTACAGTAGGGTTGAGGGTCAAGTCAATTGGGAGGTGAGTTTGAATGGAGAAAAACTGGAGGAAGTGAAGTGTTTTAGATATATGGGAGTGGATCTGGCAGCGGATGGAACCATGGAAGCGGAAGTGGATCATAGGGTGGGGGAGGGGGCGAAAATTCTGGGGGCCTTGAAGAATGTGTGGAAGTCGAGAACATTATCTCGGAAAGCAAAAATGGGTATGTTTGAAGGAATAGTGGTTCCAACAATGTTGTATGGTTGCGAGGCGTGGGCTATGGATAGAGTTGTGCGCAGGAGGATGGATGTGCTGGAAATGAGATGTCTGAGGACAATGTGTGGTGTGAGGTGGTTTGATCGAGTGAGTAACGTAAGGGTAAGAGAGATGTGTGGAAATAAAAAGAGCGTGGTTGAGAGAGCAGAAGAGGGTGTTTTGAAGTGGTTTGGGCACATGGAGAGGATGAGTGAGGAAAGATTGACCAAGAGGATATATGTGTCGGAGGTGGAGGGAACAAGGAGAAGAGGGAGACCAACTTGGAGGTGGAAAGATGGAGTGAAAAAGATTTTGTGTGATCGGCGCCTGAACATGCAGGAGGGTGAAAGGAGGGCAAGGAATAGAGTGAATTGGAGCGATGTGGTATACCGGGGTTGACGTGCTGTCAGTGGATTGAAGCAGGGCATGTGAAGCGTCTGGGGTAAACCATGGAAAGCTGTGTAGGTATGTATATTTGCGTGTGTGGACGTATGTATATACATGTGTATGGGGGGGGTTGGGCCATTTCTTTCGTCTGTTTCCTTGCGCTACCTTGCAAACGCGGGAGACAGCGACAAAGTATAATATATAAATAAATATAAATATACATATATATATGTTATCCCTGAGGATAGGGGAGAAAGAATACTTCCCACGTATTCCCTGCATGTAGAAGAAGGTGACTAAAAGGGGAGGGAGCAGGGGGCTGGAAATCCTCCCCTCCTGTTTTTTTAAATTTTCCAGAAGAAACAGAGAAGGGGGCCAAGTGAGGATATTCTCTCCAAGGCTCAATTCTCTGTCCTTAACACTACCTCACTAATGCGGAAAATGGCAAATATGTTTGAAAAAAAATGTATGTACAAAAGAAAGCAGCAGGAAGTTAAGAGAAAGGTCCAAGAGGTGAAAAAGAGGGCTAATGAGAGTTTTGGTGGGAGAGTATCATTAAATTATAGGAAGAATAAAAAGGTGTTTTGAAAGGAGTTGAATAAAGTTCATAAGACAAGAGAACAAATGGGAATATTGGTGAAGGGGGCAAATGGGGAGGTCATAACAAGTGATGAAGTGAAAAGGAGATGGAGTGAATATTCTGAAGGTTTGTTGAATATGTTTGATGATAGAGTGGCAGATCTATATTGGGTGTTTTGGTCAGGATGGTGTGTGAAGTGAGAGAATGGTTTGGGAAACAGAGAAGTAGTAGTGAAAGCTTTGCGGAAGATGAAAGCCGGCAAGATGGCGGGTTTGGATGGTACTGCAGTGGAATTTATAAAAAAAAAAAAAAGGGGATGACTGTGTTATCAATTGGTTGGTAAGGATATTCAAGGTTTGTATGGATCATGGCTAAGTGCCTGAGGATTGGCAGAATGCAAGCATAGTGCCATTGTACAAAGGCAAAGGGGATAAAGATGAGTGTCCAAATTACAGAGGCATAAGTTTGTTGAGTATTCCTGAGAAATTAGATTGGTGAAGGCATGTAAGGGGCATCAGATTGGGGGAGAGCAGTGTAGTTTCAGAAGTGGTAGAGGATGTGTGGATCAGGTGTTTGCATTGAAGAATGTATGTGAGAAATACTTAGAAAAACAAATGGATTTGTATGTAGCATTTATAGATCCGGAGAAGGCATATGATAGGGTTGATAGAGATGGTTTGTGGAAGGTTTTAAGAGCAAATGGCATGGGAGATAATTTGCTACATGCAGTGAAAAGTTTTTACCAAGGATGTAAGGCATGTGTATGAGTAGGAAGAGAGCAAAGTGACTGGTTCCTAGTGAATGTCGGTTTGTGGCAGGGGTGTGTGATGTCTCCATGGTTGTTTAATTTGTTTATGGATGGGGTGATTAGGGAGGTGAATGCAAGACTTTTGGAGAGAGGGGCAAGTATGCAGTCTGTTGTCGATGAGAGGGCTTGGGAAGTGAGTCAGTTGTTGTTCACTGATGATACAGCACTGGTGGCTGATTCGGGTGAGAAACTGCACAAGTTGGTGACTGAGTTTGGTAAAGTGTGTGAAAGAAGAAAGCTGAGAGTAAATGTGAATAAGAGCAAGGTTATTAGGTTCAGTAGGGTTGAGGGACAAGTTAATTGGGAGGTAAGTGTGAATGGAGAAAACTGGAGTAAGTGAAGTGTTTTAGATATCTGGGAGTGGATTTAGCAGCAGATGAAACCATGGAAGCAGAAGTAAGTCACAGGGTGTGGGAGGGAGCAAAGGTTCTGAGAGCAGTGAAGAATGTGTGGAAGTTGAGAGCATTATCTCAGAGAGCAAAAGTGGGTATGTTTGAAGAAATAGTGGTTCCAATAATGTTACATGGTTGCGAAGCATGGGCTATGGATAGGGTTGTGCAGAGGAGGGTGGATGTGATGAAAATGAAATGTGATGTGAGGTGGTTTGATCGAAAACGTAATGAAAGAGTGTGGTTGAGAGAGCAGAAGAAGGTGTGTTGAAATTGTTTGGACACATGGAGAGAATGAGTGAGGAAAGATTGACAAAGAGGATATATGTGTCTGAGGTGGAGGGAAGGAGGAGAAGGGGGAGACCAAACTAGAGGTGGAAGGATAGAGTGAAAAAGATTTTGAGTGATTGGGGCCCGAACATACAGGAAGGTGAAAGGCATGCCAGGAACAGAGTGAATTGGAATGATGTATACCAGGGTCGACGTGCTGTCAATGGATTAAACCAGGGCATGTGAAAAATCTGGGGTAAACCATGGGAAGGTCTGTGGGGCCTGGATGTGGAAAGGGAGCTGTGGTTTCGCTACATTACACATGACAGCTAGAATGTGGCTTTTTTTTGTCTTCCTGGCGCTGCCTCGCTGGAGGAGGGGGGGGTGCTATTTCATGTCGTAGGGTGGCGACGGGAATGGATGAAGGCAGCAAGTATGGATACGTACATATGTATATATGTATACATCTGTGTATGTATGTGTATGTATATGTTGAAATGTATATGTATGTATATGTGTGTGTGGGCATTATGTGTATACATGTGTGCGTGGGTGGATTGGGTCATTCCTTGTCTGTTTCCTTGCGCTTCCTCGCTAACATGGAAGATGGCGGTTAAGTATAATGATAATAATAATGTTAATGATATATATTTGTTATTTTGATAAATATTCACCATTTCCATGTTAGTGATGGAGTGTTAAGAACAAAGGACTGAGCCTTATACAGAATATATCCTCACTTGGCCCCTTTCTCTGTTCCTTCTTTTGGAAAATTAAGAACTGGAGGGGAGGCTTTCCAGCCCCCACTCACTCACCTTGCAGCTACTTTTTATGACCCAAAGGGAATACACGGGAAGTATTCTTCTCCTGTATCCCCAGGGATAGCGCTAGGAAAAGACAACAAAGGCCACATTCATTCACACTCAGTCTCTTGCTGGCATGCGTAATGCACTGAAGCCACAGCTCCCTTTCCACATCCAGATCCCACAAAACTTTCCATGGTTTATCCCAGATGCTTCACATGCCCTGGTTCAATCCACTGACAGCACGTCGACCCCAGTATGCCACATCATTCCAATTCACTCTATTCCTTGCACATCTTTCACCCTCCTGTATGTTCAGGCCCCGATCACTCAAAATCTTTTTCACTCCATCTTTCAACCTCCATTTTGGTCTCCCACTTCTCCTCGTTGACTCCACCTCTGGCAAATATATCCTCTTTGTCAATCTTTCCTCACTCATTCTCTCCATGTGACCAACCATTTCAATACACCCTCTTCTGCTCTCTCAACCACACTCTTTTTAATACCACACATCTCTCTTATCCTTTCATTACTTACTAAATCAAACCACCTCACACCACACATTGTCCTCAAACATCTCATTTCCAACACATCCACCCTCCTCCGCACAACCCTATCTATAGCCCATGTCTCCCAACCATATAACATTGTTGGAACCACTACTCCTTCAAACATACCCATTTTTTGCTCTCCGAGATAATGTTGTCGCCTTCCACACATTCTTCAACGCTTGCAGAACCTTCGCCCCCTCCCCCACCCGGTGATTCACTTCCATTTCCATGGTTCCATCTGCGGCTAAATCCACTTCCAGATATCTAAAACACTTATCATCCTCCAGTTTTTCTCCATTCAAACTTACCTTCCAGTTAACTTGTCCCTCAACCATACTGAACCTAATAACCATGCTCTTATTCACATTTACTCTCAACTTCCTTCTTTCACACACTTTACCAAACTCAGTCACCAACTTCTGCAGTTTCTCTCCTGAATCAGCCACCAGCACTGTATCATCACCAAATGACTGACTCACTTCCCAAGCCCTCTCATCCACAACAGAATGCATACTTGTCCCTCTCTCCAAAACTCTTGCATTCACCTCCCTAAAAACCCCATCTATAAACAAATTAAACAACCATGGAGACATCATGCACCCCTGCCTTACATCCTTGATAAAAAGTTTTCACTGCTTCTAGCAACTTACCTCCCATGCCATATACTATTAATACCTTCCACAATGCATCTCTGTCAACTCTATCATATGCCTTCTCCAGATCCATAAATGCTACATACAAATCCATCTGTTTTACAAAGTATTTCTCACATACATTCTTCCAGGCAATCTCTTGATCCACACATCCTATACCACTTCTGAAACCACACTTCTCATCCCCAATCTGATGCTCTGTACATGCCTTTACCCTCTCAATCAATACTCTCCCATATACTTTCCCAGGAATACTCAACAAACTTACGTATACTTCTGTAATTTGAGCACTCACCTTTATCCCATTTGCCTCTGTACAATGGCACTATGCATGCATTCCGCAAGTGCTCAGGCACTTCACCATGAACCATATATACACTGAATATCCTTACCAACCACTCAACAACACAGTCAACCCCTTTTTTTAATAAACTCCATTGCAGTACCATCCAAATGTACTGCCTTGCCAGCTTTCATCTTCCGCAATGCTTTCACTACCTCTTCTCTGTTCACCAAACCATTCTCCCAGACCCTCTCACTTCGCACACCACCTTGCATCAAAACACCTTATATCTGCCACTCTATCATCACAGACATTCAACGAACCTTCACCGATGTTCCCATTTGTTCTCTTGTCATATGCACTTTACTTACCTCCTTCCAAAATATCTTTTTTTTCTCCCTAAAATTTAATGATACTCCCTCATCCCAACTCTCATTTGCCCTTTTTCACCTCTTGCACCTTTCTCTTGACCTCCTTCTCTTTCTTTTACACATCTCCCAGTCATTCACACTACTCTGCAAAAATCATCCAAATGCCTCTCTTCTCTTTCACTGACAATCTTACTTCTTCATTCCACCACTCACTACTCTCTAATCTGCCCACCTCCCACCTTTCTCGTGCCACAAGCATCTTTTGCGCAAGCCATCACTGCTTCCCTAAATACATCCCATTCCTCCCTCACTCCCCTTACGTCATTTGCTCTTACCTTCTTCCATTCTGCACTCAATATCTCCTGGTACTTCCTCATGCAAGTCTCCTTTCCAAGCTCACTTACTCTCACCACTCTCTTCGCCCCAACTTTCTCTCTTCTTTTCTGAAAACCTCTACAAATCTTCACCTTCGCCTCCACAAGATAATGATCAGACATCCCTCCAGTTGCCCCTCTCTGCACATTAACATCCAAAAGTCTCTCTTTCACGTGCCTATTAATGAACACAATCCAATAACGCTCTCTGGCCATTTTTCCTACTTACATACAGATATAGGGTGTTTTGGTCGAGGTGGTGTGCAAAGTGCGAGGGTTAGGGAAAATGAGTTGGTAAACAGAGAAGAGGTAGTAAAAGCTTTGCGGAAGATGAAAGCCGGCAAGGCAGCAGGTTTGGATGGTATTGCAGTGGAATTTATTAAAAAAGGGGGTGACTGTATTGTTGACTGGTTGGTAAGGTTATTTAATGTGTGTATGACACATGGTGAGGTGCCTGAGGATTGGCGGAATGCGTGCATAGTGCCATTGTACAAAGGCAAAGGGGATAAGAGTGAGTGCTCAAATTACAGAGGTATAAGTTTGTTGAGTATTCCTGGCAAATTATATGGGAGGGTATTGATTGAGAGGGTGAAGGCATGTACAGAGCATCAGATTGGGGAAGAGCAGTGTGGTTTCAGAAGTGGTAGAGGATGTGTGGATCAGGTGTTTGCTTTGAAGAATGTATGTGAGAAATACTTAGAAAAGCAAATGGATTTGTATGTAGCATTTATGGATCTGGAGAAGGCATATGATAGAGTTGATAGAGATGCTCTGTGGAAGGTATTAAGAATATATGGTGTGGGAGGCAAGTTGTTAGAAGCAGTGAAAAGCTTTTATCGAGGATGTAAGGCATGTGTACGTGTAGGAAGAGAGGAAAGTGATTGGTTCTCAGTGAATGTAGGTTTGCGGCAGGGGTGTGTGATGTCTCCATGGTTGTTTAATTTGTTTATGGATGGGGTTGTTAGGGAGGTGAATGCAAGAGTTTTGGAAAGAGGGGCAAGTATGAAGTCTGTTGGGGATGAGAGAGCTTGGGAAGTGAGTCAGTTGTTGTTCGCTGATGATACAGCGCTGGTGGCTGATTCATGTGAGAAACTGCAGAAGCTGGTGACTGAGTTTGGTAAAGTGTGTGAAAGAAGAAAGTTAAGAGTAAATGTGAATAAGAGCAAGGTTATTAGGTACAGTAGGGTTGAGGGTCAATTCAATTGGGAGGTGAGTTTGAATGGAGAAAAACTGGAGGAAGTATAGTGTTTTAGATATCTGGGAGTGGATCTGGCAGCGGATGGAACCATGGAAGCGGAAGTGGATCATAGGGTGGGGGAGAGGGCGAAAATTCTGGGAGCCTTGAAGAATGTGTGGAAGTCGAGAACATTATCTCGGAAAGCAAAAATGGGTATGTTTGAAGGAATAGTGGTTCCAACAATGTTGTATGGTTGCGAGGCGTGGACTATGGATAGAGTTGTGCGCAGGAGGATGGATGTGCTGGAAATGAGATGTTTGAGGACAATGTGTGGTGTGAGGTGGTTTGATCGAGTAAGTAACGTAAGGGTAAGAGAGATGTGTGGAAATAAAAAGAGCGTGGTTGAGAGAGCAGAAGAGGGTGTTTTGAAATGGTTTGGTCACATGGAGAGAATGAGTGAGGAAAGATTGACCAAGAGGATATATGTGTCGGAGGTGGAGGGAACGAGGAGAAGAGGGAGACCAAACTGGAGGTGGAAAGATGGAGTGAAAAAGATTTTGTGTGATCGGGGCCTGAACATGCAGGAGGGTGAAAGGAGGGCAAAGAATAGAGTGAATTGGATCGATGTGGTATACCGGGGTTGACGTGCTGTCAGTGGATTGAATCAAGGCATGTGTATGGGGGTGAGTTGGGCCATTTCTTTCGTCTGTTTCCTTGCGCTACCTCGCAAACGCGGGAGACAGCGACAAAGCAAAAAAAAAAAAAAAAAAACATACACATACTTATGTATATCTCTCTTTTTAAACCAGGTATTCTCAATCACCAGTCCTTTTTCAGCACACAAATCTACAAGCTCTTCACCATTTCCATTTACAACACTGAACACCCAATATACACCAATTATACCCTCAACTGCAACATTACTCACCTTTGCATTCAAATCACCCATCACTATAACCCAGTCTCGTGCAACAAAGCTGCTAACACATTCGCTCAGCTGCTAAAACACTTGCCTCTCATGATCTTCTTCTCATGACCAGGTGCATAGGCTCCAATAATCACCCATCTCTCTCCATCCGCTTTCAGTTTTACCCATATCAATCTATAGAGTTTATTTTCTTACACTCTATCACATATTCCCACAACTGCTTCAGGAGTTGTGGGAGTATGAATATATATATATATATATATATATATCCATGGGGTTAGGGGAGAAAGAATACTACCCTGTATGTCGTAAAAGGTGACAAAAAGAGGAGGAAGCTGGGGGCTAGAAATCCTCCCCTCTCGTTTTTAATTTTCCAAGAGAAGGAACAGAGAAAGGGTCCAAGTGAGGATATTCCCTCTAAGGCTCAGTTCTCTGTTCTTAACACTACCTCGCTAACACAGGAAATGGCGAATGTGTATGGATGTTGGGAGGTAAGTTTGAATGGAGAAAAATTGGAGGAAGTGAAGTGTTTTAGATATCTAGGAGTGGATTTGGGAGCAGATGGAACCATGGAAGAGGAAGTGAGTCACAGGGTGGGAGAGGGGGCGAAGGTTCTGGGAGCGTTGAAGAATGTGTGGAAGGCAAGAACATAAGCTCTAAAAGCAAAGATGGGTATGTTTGAAGGAATACTGGTTCCAATAATGTTATATGGTTGTCAGGCGTGGGCTATAGATAGAGTTGTGTGGAGGAGGGTGGATATGTTGGAAATGATATGTTTGAGAATAATATGTGGTAAGGGGTGGTTTGATCGATTAAGTAATGAAAGGGTAAGAGAGATGTGTGGTAATAAAAAGAGTGTGGTTGAGAGCAGAAGAGGGTGTATTGAAATATTTTGGTCACATAGAGAGAATGAGTGAGGAAAGGTTGACAAAGAGGATATATGTGTCAGAGGGGGAAAGAATGAGGAGAAGTGGGAAACCAAATTGCAGGTGGAAGGATGGAATGAAAAAGATTTTGCACAATCGGAGCCTGAACATGCAGGAGGGTGAAAGGTGTGCAAGGAATAGAGTGAATTGGAACGATATGGTCAATGGAATGAACCAGGGCATGTGAGGCGTCCAGGGTAAACCATGGAAAGTTTCGTGGGGCCTGGATGTGGAAAGGGAGCTGTGGTTTCGGTGCATTATATATGACGGCTAGAGACTGAGTGTGAACGAATGGGGTCTTTGTTGTCTTTTCCTAGCGCTACCTCGCACACATGAGGGGGGAGGGGGTTGTTATTCCATGTGTGGCGAGGTGGCGATGGGAATGAATAAAGGCAGACAGTATGAATTATGTACATGTGTATATATGTATATGTCTGTGTGTGTATATATATGTATACGTTGAGATGTATAGGTATGTATATTTGCGTGTGTGGACGTGTATGTATATACATGTGAATGTGGGTGGGTTGGGCCATTCTTTCGTCTGTTTCCTTGCGCTACCTCGCTAACGCGGGAGACAGCGACAAAGCAAAATAAATAGAATATATAAAATAGATACGTTGAAATGTATAGGTATGTATATGTGTGTGTGTGGACGTGTATGTATATGCATGTGTATGTGGGTGGGTTGGGCCATTCCTTCAACTGTCTCCTTGCACTACCTCGCTAACGCGGGAGACAGCGACAAAGTATAATATATATATATATATATATATATATATATATATATATATATATATATATATATTCAATGATACTCTCTCACCCCAACTCTCATTTGCCCTCTTTTTCACCTCTTGCACTCCTCTCTTGACCTCCTGCCTCTTTCTTTTATGCATCTACCAGTCATTTGCATTATTTCCCTGCAAAAATCGTCCAAATGCCTCTCTCTTCTCTTTCACTAATAACCTTACTTCTTCATTCCATCATTCACTACCCTTTCTAATCTGCCCACCTCCCACGCTTCTTATGCCACAAGCATCTTTTGCGCAAGCCATCACTGCTTCCCTAAATACATCCCATTCCTCTCCCACTCCCCTTACGTCCTTTGCTCTCACCTTTTTCCATTCTGTACTCAGTCTATCCTGGTACTTCCTCACATAAGTCTCCTTCCCAAGCTCACTTGCTCTCACCACTTTCTTCACCCCAACATTCTCTCTTCTTTTCTGAAAACCTCTACAAATCTTCACCTTCGCCTCCACAAAATAATGATCAGACATCCCTCCAGTTGCACCTCTCAGCACATTAACATCCAAAAGTCTCTCTTTTGCGCGCCTATCAATTACCACATAATCCAATAACGCTCTCTGGCCATCTCTCCTACTTACATACGTATCCTTATGTATATCTCTCTTTTTAAACCACGTATTCCCAATCACCAGTCCTTTTTCAGCACATAAATCTTAAAGCTCTTCACCATTTCCATTTATAACACTGAACACCCCATGTACACCAATTATTCCCTCAACTGCCACATTACTCACCTTTGCATTCAAATCACCCATCACTATAACCCGGTCTCGTGCATCAAAACTACTAACACACTCTCTCAGCTGCTCCCAAAACACTTGCCTCTCATGATCTTTCTTCTCATGCCCAGGTGCATATGCATCAATAATCACCCATCTATCTCCATCCACTTCGTAGCTGGGCAACTACTTTGTATGTAGCATTTATGGATCTGGAGAAGGCATATGATAGAGTTGATAGAGATGCTCTGTGGAAGGTATTGATAATATATGGTAAGGGAGGCAAGTTGTTAGAAGCAGTGAAAAGTTTTTATCGAGGATGTAAGGCATGTGCACGAGTAGGAAGAGAGGAAAGTGATTGGTTCTCAATGAATGTTGGTTTGCGGCTGGGGTGTGTGATGTCTCCATTGTTGTTGAATTTGTTTATGGATGGGGTTGTTAGGGAGGTGAATGCAAGAGTTTTGGAAAGAGGGGCAAGTATGCAATCTGTTGTGGATGAGAGAGCTTGGGAAGTGAGTCAGTTGTCGTTTGCTGATGATACAGCGCTGGTGGCTGATTCAAGTGAGAAACTGCAGAAGCTGGTGACTGAGTTTGGTAAAGTGTGTGAAAGAAGAAAGGTAAGAATAAATATGAATAAGAGCAAGGTTATTAGGTACAGTAGGGTTGAGGGACAAGTCAATTGGGAGGTAAGTTTGAATGGGGAAAAACTGGAGGAAGTGAAGTGTATTAGATATCTGGGAGTGGATTTGGCAGCGGATGGAACCATCGAAGCAGAAGTCAATCATAGAGTGGGGGAGGGTGCGAAAGTTCTGGGACCATTGAAAAAGTTTGGAAGTCGAGAACGTTATCTTGGAAAGCAAAATTTGGTATGTTTGAAGGAATAGTGGTTCCAACAATGTTATGTGGTTGCGAGGCGTGGGCTATGGATAGAGTTGTGCGCAGGAGGGTGGATGTGCTGCAAATGAGATGTTTGAGGACAATATGTGGTCTGAGGTAGTTTGATCGAGTAAGTAATGAAAGGGTAAGAGAGATGTGTGGTAATAAAAAGAGTGTGGTTGAGAGAACAGAATAGGGTGTTTTGAAATTGTTTGGTCACATGGAGAGAATGAGTGAGGAAAGATTGACAAAGTGGATATATGTGTCAGAGGTGGAGGGAATGAGGAGAAGTGGGAGACCAAATTGGAGGTGGAAAGATAGAGTGAAAAAGATTCCGAGTGATCGGGGCCTGAACATGCAGGAGGGTGAAAGGCGTGCAAGGAACAGAGTGAAGTGGAACGACGTGGTATACTGGGGTCAACATGTCAAAGGATTGAACCAGGGCATGTGAAGCGTCTGGGGTGAACCATGGAAAGTTTTGTAGGGCCTGGATGTGGAAAGGGAGCTGTGGTTTCTGTGCATTATACATGACAGCTAGAGACTGAGTGTGAACGAATGTGGCCTTTGTTGTCTTTTCCTAGCGCTACATCGCGCACATGCGGGGGGAGGGAGCTTTCATTTCATTTGTGGTGGGGTGGCGACGGCAATGAATGAGGGCAAACAGTATGAATTATGTACATGTGTATATATGTATGTGTCTGTTTGTGTATATATATGTATACGTTTAGATGTATAGGTATGTATATGTGCGTGTGTGGATGTGTATGTATATACATGTGCATGTCCATGTTCGTCTGTTTCCTTGCGCTACCTCGCTAACGCGGGAGACAGCGACAAAGCAAAATAAATAGATAAAAAAAATATATATACTGTAGAAATGAGATATCTCAATGATCAATTAAGATAAAGTCCTTGCTGGATGAACAAGCGAATAATTCTGGAAGTTTTATCGTCATCTGTTTCACTTTACTCTCAGTATCAGGGTTTCTCCTTGGCAACTCGCATTGGTACAGCCCATGCATATGGTGACTGTTCCAATCTTTCTTATTTTCTGAAGTCTATTGAATTTCAGTCATGTTCTCATCGTTGGCATTACCTTAATAAGAGATGAGGAATTATTTGACATAGCTGCTACTACTTCAAAAGCTTTTGGTGGTATAGCCTTCAGAGTTGGATCTCCAAGTTTCTCTCTTTTGGCTCTCCTTCCTCACTCTGTTCACTCATATTAAGCATTCTCACTAGCTGATCTATCTCCACAATATGTTAATAGATCATGAGTCTGTTCTGTAACATGCAATCCTTCTTACTGTCAGTGATGTCCTCTGTGTGACAAATAGCCAAATGCTCTCACAAGCTGACAACTCAACGCTCCATTTCTCTACTTCTTCAAATCTTCATTTTTCCCAACTCGCTTTACATCTCATCTCTTTACAATATAACTTCAGATTTGGGCAGGATTTCCCTGTAGAAATTAAATTAGGTAACATACCCAATTTCATCTCAATTTCCCTATCTAAACAAACCACAAGCTTTCCACCACAACACAAGACATTGTTGATCCTGTTTTAAACATCTTATCTACCTGATAAGCCCGACATTTCACAGACAGCTAAATCTACGAAACTGGAAGTCCTGTTCAGCTGCTGAAGATTCATCTTTTCTAAACAGTTGATCCAACTTCAGAGTAAGAAGATTCGTCCTTGTGTAAAGAACTGTTCCCCGACCTGGTTTATTTCCATATCTTAGCATTTCTTGACTGTCGAAAGCAGATTTATCAACTGTCTCCATCTGACCCCAAAACATTACCAACTTGTCTTACGCTACCATGTTTGTTTTCTCCCAGTCGTGTAGTTATCAGTTTGGTAGTTGCGCCTCGCAGCTGGTTGCTTTTGTGCCCCAATCATGATCTGGACCACATAATACCATCAAGGCTATGTGTTATATGTGTGCCATTAGCAACACATGGATGGGCCATCGTGGTGTCGATTTCTTTCCCTACACCACAAAACTTTTGAAATCTTGACCTTCTCGTGATCTTCCAAACCACTACAACATAACGCTTTTTCTACTGCAAGATATCTGTTTCCATAACTACTATCATGTATTTCCTCTTCTTCTGTATCTTTCTTTCTCTCTTTCATTAAATTTATGGTCTTCTTGCGGGCCTTTTGTCTATGAGTGGAGTCTTTGACATCGATGGATATATATACATAACTCAATGCTAAAATGAATATAAGTAGTTGGGCAACATGCCACATAAGAGAGCCAGGCAACATACCCACATAAGAGAGCCAGGCAGCATTGCTACATAAGAGAGCTAGGCAACATTGCCACAATATCTTTGTACTGCAATATCAGACACTATTCACAGTGCCAAGCAATACTGACTCACGGCAGTGCCACAGTGAAGCAGTGCCATACAGTGATGCCCCAGAGTAGTGGACGAAAGCCCACCACCCATGCCAGCGACCCCCTGTACATGACAGTGCCACTATCAACACCTAGTGTGTGCACACAATCATTAGCCCTTCCCACCTACACCTCCATAATCTGCATATCTAATCTGATATATTTGCATAATACAATTTGCATGAATTAATTCCCTGTGACGTCCTCTGGGATCGTGTATGCCGGAGATGCTGGCCAAAGTCTTCGTCCCAAACATATCCCAGCACATCCCGGGGAAAAGAGAAACATATAAAGTTTAGCCTCTTGAGCACGTCGGTACGACCCTTGAGCAAGACGGTACGTTCGTTAAGCACGACGGTACGATCCTTGATCATGATGGTACGATCTTTAAGCACGACACGATCCTCGAGCACGACGGTACGACCCTTCAGAACGACGGTACGACCTTTGAGCACGACGGTACGATCCTTGAGTACGACGGTACGATCCTTGAACACGACGGTACGACCCTTGAACACGACGGTACGATTCTTGAACACGACGGTACGATCCTAGAGCACGATGGTACGACCTTTGAGCACGACGGTACGACCCTAGAGCACGACGGTACGACCCTTTAGCAAGATGGCACGATCCTTGACCAAGACGGTACGATCCTTGGTTAAGATGGTATGACCTTTGACCTCATCCTCTCAGCCTTAAAGGCAAAGTAAAGAGAAGGAGCCACAACCATCTCGAGGGTCCGAGTCTCACATGGAGGGTATGTAGAGGGAGACAGCACCACTATATAGATGGAGTCGGTGCCACAGATGGACCGTATCAAGAGATGGAAGCTTAACACGATCCATCACATCCACTACAACTGGTGATGGTGCTCACACTCACTCCCGCTCAACTGAGAAAGATAAGCGTGACATCCCTCACGGCCGAGAGACAGGGAACAGTAAACACGGCAAAACTAATCCAATCAGCATGACAGCTTCGAGGAGTGTGTGCTGCCATCACCACCCTCGTATACGCTGCACGGGTCCCTGCTGCACACACACGGTGCACGGGTCCCTGCTGCACACACACACTGCACGGGTCCCTGCTGCACACACACGCTGCACGGGTCCCTGCTGCACACACACACGCTGCACGGGTCCCTGCTGCACACACACACGGTGCACGGGTCCCTGCTGCACACACACGCTGCACGGGTCCCTGCTGCACACACACGCTGCACGGGTCCCTGCTGCACACACACGCTGCACGGGTCCCTGCTGCACACACACGCTGCACGGGTCCCTGCTGCACACACGCTGCACGGGTCCCTGCTGCACACACACGCTGCACGGGTCCCTGCTGCACACACACGCTGCACGGGTCCCTGCTGCACACACAGCCAACGACAGTGACGGAGTGAAGGAAGACTTTATAACGAACTTCATCACAGAAACCACCACCACCACCATTACCACTACTACTACCACTACTACCGCCACTACCACTACTACCAACACTACCACCACCATTACCACCGCCACTAACCTCAACAGCACTGCCACCATCAGCTCCCTCTCTGCTACATAATGGTTCTCAGACACCAGTCAGCCACAGTCAGATGGTTCCGTGTGACGACCAGTGAAGGACATGACATAAGACCAGTGAAGGACACGACATAAGACCACTGAAGGACACAACATAAGACCAGTGAAGGACACAACATAAGACCAGTGAAGGACATAACATAAGACCAGTGAAGGACATGACATAAGACCACTGAAGGACACAACATAAGACCACTGAAGGACACAACATAAGACCAGTGAAGGACACAACATAAGACCAGTGAAGGACATAACATAAGACCAGTGAAGGACACAACATAAGACCAGTGAAGGACATGACATAAGACCACTGAAGGACACAACATAAGACCAGTGAAGGACATAACATAAGACCAGTGAAGGACACAACATAAGACCAGTGAAGGACATGACATAAGACCAGTGAAGGACACAACATAAGACCACTGAAGGACACAACATAAGACCAGTGAAGGACACAACATAAGACCAGTGAAGGACACAACATAAGGCCAGTGAAGGACACAACATAAGGCCAGTGAAGGACACAACATAAGACCAGTGAAGGACACAACATAAGACCACTGAAGGACACAACATAAGACCAGTGAAGGACACAACATAAGACCAGTGAAGGAAACAACATAATAATATGAGCCGAGGAAAGCCACGAGATGGAAGACGGAGAAGTGAGATGGAAGGACGAATACTACAGGGAATAACAGGAGAGGAAATAAGAGAGGAATGAGGGTACGGCTGAAGAGAAGGACAGGACGAGCGGGTAAGTGGGGGAAAAAAAAGCTACCGAGAGAGAGAGAGAGAGAGAGAGAGAGAGAGAGAGAGAGAGAGAGAGAGAGTAGGAACTGGTGCAGCTTGGAAAGACTGGAAAATATAATATAACAACGGAGCAAATGATGAGAGGGAGAGGTTGGCACATGTGTTGTGAGAGGCAGGGTTGTGATGGCACTCTGTACCGAGAGCGTGGTACACCTCGGGGCGGGCGGCAACACACCAGATGATCGCGGAGAAATGTTGTGAGTGAGGTGATGCAAGAAGACCAAGGAAGATGTTGACGTAAAGACAAGTAGAGGGAAGAGAAGGAGAGATGAGGAGCAGGGAGGGAGTATCATGTGTGAGGTGATGCAGGAAGACCGAGGAAGATGTTGACATAAAGACAAGTAGAGGGAAGAGAAGGAGAGATGAGGAGCAGGGAGGGAGTATCATGTGTGAGGTGATGCAGGAAGACCAAGGAAGATGTTGACGTAAAGACAAGTAGAGGGAAGAGAAGGAGAGATGAGGAGCAGGGAGGGAGTATCATGTGTGAGGTGATGCAGGAAGACCAAGGAAGATGTTGACGTACAGACAAGTAGAGGGAGGAAGAAGGAGAGACGAGGAGCAGGGAGGGAGCATCAACCACACACACTTACGGTGGAGCTTCCACAGGAGCAACCAAGCACCCACCCACTCTGGCGCCCCTGGTAATGTGATTGCTCTCTCTCTCTCTCTCTCTCTCTCTCTCTCTCTCTCTCTCTCTCTCTCTCTCTCTCTCTCTCTCTCTCTCTCTCTCTCTCTTCTCGGTAATGACTCATGCACTTTTATCTCCCAGGATATCCTCGTGTTAATCCCTTACCCTACAGAGACAGGGATAATCCTGTGACGTGGTGGACCTTCAGCTGTCGTCCTGTGAGTTCTTGTGGCGTTGCACGTGTCACGTGCCTCACGTGTCACGTGCCTCACGTGTCACGTGCGATAGTGTCACGTGCCTCACATGTCACGTGCCTCTGCCAGCGTGACCACAGGAGGCTGGATCACCACGTCCTCCACCAGCCATCCTCCCGCCACAGACTGCCACGAAACACAGCCTGGCTGTGTTCACATCCTGAGCTCTGGAAAAAAAAGGAGAAACATAAATATGACGTTGTCTTAGAATATCATGAAACACGTCACATTATATACATTCATCTGTCGCCATTTTCACTTGAAGTAATACCAGAAACCCTCAGTACATTCTCTGTAATATTCTTCAGTCTCATTTTACTTCTTTTTCCACTTCCTCAATAATGAGCAAGTTTGAGGAGGAAAATTCTCTGTTACTTAAGGAACGGAATTTAAGGATGAAATGCCCCAAGCAGGTAACACTGTCAGGATCATTAATGTCTGACGTGTTCGTCAGTCAGCTGACAGTTGACTCTAACATAGCTAATCAAGTGAAGCTATAGTAAAGTATCATTAATGGTATAGAATGCTATATTAAGGTATCAGTGAGGGAATAGAATTCTGTGGTAAGATATCATTCAAGGAAGACATAGAATTCTATAGAGCAGAAGGCAAATGAGTAAGCTTAGTTTGGTCTGTGGCTAAAGCGGAATATACGTGGTAGAAGTGTGATGATGATGCAGGACACAGAGCCAGAGATGTGGTGTCTGTGAAGCTCATGGAAGCATCAACAAAGCTTCAAGGTGAAGCTTAAACTGTGACGTTCAAGTTGTGTCACCCACTCATGGTCGGTCAGGTACCCACACGCGCTCATGAAGCGCTCCTACATCATCTCTTGTTTATATCCGCTTGTTTGGTTGGTGAGCAGAGAGAGATAACGTATGTCCTTCTGCCACGATGTAGGATACATCCAGGACATGACACAGACACGTAGCCTGGCCCGGGAGTGAACGGTGTCTCAAGAGAACAGTCAACAGACAAAGCATTAAGGAGGAAGATATTGCTGTGTTGTGTTTACTGTGAAGAATCTTCTGCAGGACACGGAAGCTTATTGGTCAAAGATATTTGTCCGTCACATCATGTGAGTTAATCCGTCTTGCTTCCTGTGCAATCTGACATAATCTTACGTGAAATATGTCAGGTATTTCTCCCCCAGCCAGTTCTTGAGTGGAATAATCTCCAGCAAATGTAGCTCATGCCAAGACTACAGAGGAACTTAAGGCCAGAAGCGATAGACACTTGCTAGACATTGCAAAATAATGAGCTGGACTACAACAAACCCATCAACTCTACAGTGTATAAAGCCAGGGTTTAACCTTTCCATTCTCACTTTATCCCGACAATGAAGGATGATTTAGGTCACGTCAAAGGTCAAAGCATCGTACCTAAGGGTCGTATCATCAGGCACCAGAAATTGTTTACTATTTTGTTGTGAGCATCAGACCCCCGAGGCATCGTCCCTACACTGTCACCAGACCTGTGTTTCTCTTACAGTTATTACATCATCAGGACTGAGAGCCACAACAGGTGGACGAGGGGCGTCCAAGTCTTGACTTACTGCAGGTGATCTGTCTAGCTGGTTGTAATGGAAGACCTTCCCTGTGTGGCTTCATGTTGGCGTGCAGGTCACTAACCACCTGACACCACAGATCTGTCTGCCACGACCACAATCCATCTACGAGGCGCTTCGTCTTGGTATATGTACGTGCCAGGCAGCAGACCACCTCAATACTGGCTTCTCCCAGAGGCATTACCCTGGACGCACACACCCATGCACTAGGCTTAGGGTTAACCGAGGATGGTCCCACGACTTGATGGACGAAAAGGTCTCCCATCTGTGAGTGAAAACTGAAACTCAGGTGCTCATACTCAAGGCTTCAGACTTCGGTTCGTTCTTGCATCATACAGTGATGGTCCCTGCTCGAACATTTTGCTCTGATGTTCCAAAGATTTTAAGACTTCACGAGACGAAACAGAAACTCTCTTGTCTTTGAGGATGAAAGTTCCAAGGAGCGTAAGCCGAGCAGGTCAGTACTCTGGACTCATGGGTAGGAACATGCCAGTTCATGTCATGCAATTTGAACATTTGTTGAACAGTTGGTAAAGAATGAGTTCTGCCTGTGAGTTCACGATCTTGTGACACAATGTACCTCAGAAACATTCGCCTCGCACGACGCACGACTCAACTTTGCTAGTGTACGATTACTTGTGTCTTCGGCCCACTTCAAGTCTCACTCTCAGTGGCTGACATGGTTCATTCCTTTGGCCCAGGTGGCTTTCTTTTCATTCCGCTTCACCCACGCGCGGGCTGCTGGCTTTCGAGCCATCCCACACTAACATCAGACGACACGTACCTCACAGGAGACCTTCCTGGCAACTCTCTATACCTTCCTGCGGTGGGCGCTACGACCTGGTCGTCTCTCTGGCAATATGACTCTGACGTGCGAGAACAACGCACGTCACCAGACCTGAAGTGTTCACCTCACCTTCACTTGTTCAACACGAGATAACCCAAGCTGGTCTCGCCCCAGTGTTGCCATGTAGTCTCCTAGTTCTCCCGCCAGTGTTGCCATGTAGTCTCCTAGTCCTCGCGGCACGTGCCATGTAGTCTCCTAGTTCTCCCGCCAGTGTTGTCATGTAGTCTCCTAGTTCTCCCGCCAGTGTTGCCATGTAGTCTCCTAGTTATCCCGCCAGTGTTGCCATGTAGTCTCCTAGTTCTCCCGCCAGTGTTGCCATGTAGTCTCCTAGTTCTCCCGCCAGTGTTGCCATGTAGTCTCCTAGTTCTCCCGCCAGTGTTGCCATGTAGTCTCCTAGTTCTCCCGCCAGTGTTGCCATGTAGTCTCCTAGTTCTCCCGCCAGTGTTGCCATGTAGTCTCCTAGTTCTCCCGCCAGTGGTGCCATGTAGTCTCCTAGTCCTCGCACCAGTGTTGCCATGTAGTCTCCTAGTTCTCCCGCCAGTGATGCCATGTAGTCTCCTAGTCCTCGCGCCAGTGTTGCCATGTAGTCTCCTAGTAATCGCGCCAGTGTTGCCATGTAGTCTCCTGGTCCTCGCGCCAGCGTTGCCATGTAGTCTCCTGGTCCTCGCGCCAGCGTTGCCATGTAGTCTCCTGGTCCTCGCGGCACGTGCCATGTAGTCCCCTAGTCCTCGCGCCAGCGTTGCCATGTAGTCTCCTAGTCCTCGCGCCAGCGTTGCCATGTAGTCTCCTGGTCCTCCCGCCAGTGTTGCCATGTAGTCTCCTAGTCCTCGCGCCAGCGTTGCCATGTAGTCGCCTAGTCCTCGCGCCAGTGTTGCCATGTAGTCTCCTAGTCCTCGCGCCAGCGTTGCCATGTAGTCGCCTAGTCCTCGCGCCAGCGTTGCCATGTAGTCTCCTAGTACTCGCGCCAGTGTTGCCATGTAGTCTCCTAGTCCTCGCGCCAGCGTTGCCATGTAGTCTCCTAGTCCTCGCGCCAGCGTTGCCATGTAGTCTCCTGGTCCTCGCGGCAGCGTTGCCATGTAGTCTCCTGGTCCTCGCGGCAGCGTTGCCATGTAGTCTCCTGGTCCTCGCGGCAGCGTTGCCATGTAGTCTCCTGGTCCTCGCGGCAGCGTTGCCATGTAGTCTCCTGGTCCTCGCGGCAGCGTTGCCATGTAGTCTCCTGGTCCTCGCGGCACGTGCCATGTAGTCTCCTGGTCCTCGCGGCACGTGCCATGTAGTCTCCTGGTCCTCGCGGCAGCGTTGCCATGTAGTCTCCTGGTCCTCGCGCCAGTGTTGCCATGTAGTCTCCTGGTCCTCGCGGCAGCGTTGCCATGTAGTCTCCTGGTCCTCGCGGCACGTGCCATGTAGTCTCCTGGTCCTCGCGGCACGTGCCATGTAGTCTCCTGGTCCTCGCGGCACGTGCCATGTAGTCTCCTGGTCCTCGCGGCAGCGTTGCCATGTAGTCTCCTGGTCCTCGCGGCAGCGTTGCCATGTAGTCTCCTGGTCGTCACACAAGAGTTGACGTCTGGAAGCTTTGACGAAAACGTTCAGTAAACACTGCTCTGGGCGACGGATGAAGCCTTACTGAACTCTGAAATCCATCAACCACGACCAGCAGTCATCAACCACGACCAGCAGTCATCAACCACGACCAGCAGTCATCAACCACGACCAGCAGTCATCACCACGACCAGCAGTCATCAACCACGACCAGCAGTCATTAACCACGACCAGCAATCATCAACCACGACTAGCAGTCATCAACCACGACCAGCAGTCATCAACCACGACCAGCAGTCATCACCACGACCAGCAGTCATCAACCACGACCAGTAGTCATCAACCACGACCAGCAGTCATCAACCACGACCAGCAATCATCAACCACGACTAGCAGTCATCAACCACGACCAGCAGTCATCAACCACGACCAGCAGTCATCACCACGACCAGCAGTCATCAACCACGACCAGTAGTCATCAACCACGACCAGCAGTCATCAACCACGACCAGCAATCATCAACCACGACTAGCAGTCATCAACCACGACCAGCAGTCATCAACCACGACCAGCAGTCATCACCACGACCAGCAGTCATCAACCACGACCAGCAGTCATCAACCACGACCAGCAGTCATCAACCACGACCAGTAGTCATCAACCACGACCAGTAGTCATCAACCACGACCAGCAGTCATCAACCACGACCAGTAGTCATCAACCACGACCAGCAGTCATCAACCACGACCAGCAGTCATCAGCCACGACCAGCAATCATCAACCACGACCAGCAGTCATCAACCACGACCAGTAGTCATCAACCACGACCAGCAATCATCAACCGCGACCAGTAGTCATCAACCACGACCAGTAGTCATCAACCACGACCAGCAGTCATCAACCACGACCAGCAGTCATCAACCACGACCAGTAGTCATCAACCACGACCAGCAGTCATCAACCACGACCAGCAGTCATCAACCACGACCAGTAGTCATCAACCACGACCAGCAGTCATCAACCACGACCAGTAGTCATCAACCACGACCAGCAGTCATCAACCACGACCAGTAGTCATCAACCACGACCAGCAGTCATCAACCACGACCAGCAGTCATCAACCACGACCAGTAGTCATCAACCACGACCAGCAGTCATCAACCACGACCAGTAGTCATCAACCACGACCAGCAGTCATCAACCACGACCGGTAGTCATCAACCACGACCAGTAGTCATCAACCACGACCAGCAGTCATCAACCACGACCAGCAGTCATCAACCACGACCAGTAGTCATCAACCACGACCAGCAGTCATCAACCACGACCAGCAGTCATCAACCACGACCAGTAGTCATCAACCACGACCAGCAGTCATCAACCACGACCAGTAATCATCAACCACGACCAGCAGTCATCAACCACGACCAGTAGTCATCAACCACGACCAGCAGTCATCAACCACGACCAGCAGTCATCAACCACGACCAGTAGTCATCAACCACGACCAGTAGTCATCAACCACGACCAGCAGTCATCAACCACGACCAACAGTCATCAACCACGACCAGCAGTCATCAACCACGACCAGCAGTCATCAACCACGACCAGTAGTCATCAACCACGACCAGCAGTCATCAACCACGACCAGTAGTCATCAACCACGACCAGCAGTCATCAACCACGACCAGCAGTCATCAACCACGACCAGCAGTCAACCACGACCAGCAGTCATCAACCACGACCAGTAGTCATCAACCACGACCAGCAGTCATCAACCATGACCAGTAGTCATCAACCCTGACCAGTAGTCATCAACCACGACCAGCAGTCATCAACCACGACCAGCAGTCATCAACCACGACCAGTAGTCATCAACCACGACCAGAAGTCATCAACCACGACCAGTAGTCATCAACCACGACCAGCAGTCATCAACCACGACCAGCAGTCATCAACCACGACCAGTAGTCATCAACCACGACCAGCAATCATCAACCACGACCAGTAGTCATCAACCACGACCAGTAGTCATCAACCACGACCAGCAGTCATCAACCACGACCAGCAGTCATCAACCACGACCAGTAGTCATCAACCACGACCAGCAGTCATCAACCACGACCAGCAGTCATCAACCACGACCAGTAGTCATCAACCACGACCAGCAGTCATCAACCACGACCAGTAGTCATCAACCACGACCAGTAGTCATCAACCACGACCAGTTGTCATCAACCAGGGTCGTGACCCACGACCAGTAGTCATCAACCAGGGACACTACCCCACGACCAGTAGTCATCAACCAGGGACACTGCCCCACGACCAGTAGTCATCAACCAGGGACACTACCCCACGACCAGTAGTCATCAACCAGGGACACTGCCCCACGACCAGTGGTCATCAACCAGGGGCACTACCCCACGACCAGTAGTCATCAACCAGGGGCACTACCCCACGACCAGTAGTCATCAACCAGGGACACTGCCCCACGACCAGTGGTCATCAACCAGGGGCACTACCCCACGACCAGTAGTCATCAACCAGGGGCACTACCCCACGACCAGTAGTCATCAACCAGGGACACTGCCCCACGACCAGTAGTCATCAACCAGGGACACTGCCCCACGACCAGAAGGGTGAGTGAAAGGCTCCTTAGCTAGCAGGTCACGACCTCTGTGGAGGCTTAAACCTGACCTTAAGGCATGACCCTCAGGTAAGATGATTTAACCTTTGACCTAACCCTTAAGGATTAAGTCAGAGGTTATTAACACCATACTGCATGGTCGTACGTCATGTTAAGTGTCGTACAGTCGTACTCAAGGGTCGCATCATCAAGTTTAAGGGTCGTACCGTCGTGTTCAAGGGTCGCATAGTCGTGTTCAAGGGTCGCATCGTTGTGTTCAAGGGTCGCACCGTCATGTTCAAGGGTCGTACCGTCGTGTTCAAGGGTCGCATCGTTGTGTTCAAGGGTCGCACCGTCATGTTCAAGGGTCGCATCGTTGTGTTCAAGGGTCGCACCGTCGTGTTCAAGGGTCGTAACGTCGTGTTCAAGGGCTGTACCGTCGTGTTCAAGGGTCGCACCATCGTGTTCAATAGTCGTATCGTCGTGTTCGAGAGTCGTACCGTCGTGTTCAAGGGTCGCACCGTCGTGTTCAAGGGTAGTACAGTCGTGTTCAAGGGTCGCATCATCGTGTTCAAGGGTCGTACCGTCGTGGTCTATATTCTAATGATAGAGTCACCTTTTCGTGGCACAAGTGAGAGCCAGAGTCAGGTAAGATCACACATGGAATGGAAATAATAACAGATGTTCATCACAGTTCAAAATGTAATGGTAACATGTGTTCATCACAGTTCAAAATACAATGGTAACGTGTTCATCACAGTTTCAGAAACTATGATAACAGTTGTTCATCACGGTCAAGAACACAACATTAACAGTTGTTCATCACAGTTAAGAACACAACGATAACAGGTGTTCATCACAGTTCAAAATACAATATTTACATGTGTTCATCACACTCCAAATTACAATGGTAAGAGGTGTTCATCATAGTTTAAGAAACAATGATAACAGTTGTTCATCTCAGTTATGAATACAAAGATAACAGTTGTTCATCACCGTCAAGAACACAAAGATAACAGTTGTTCATTACAGTTAAGAACACAACGATAACACTTGTTCATCACAGTGTGGGACATGAACACAATGCCACGAAGGCTTCATGACCCAACCTTCAGTATGATACGTGTGCGTGAAATGCTACCTTCCTGGTCATCAAGATGAACAGTATAATTCATCAGTATATCACACAATGCTGACGTATACACTGAGTATAAGAACGTAAACTGTACAGAAAAGCAGGAGAGTCCGGTAACAGGGAAGGCCCGGTAGTCGACGTGCAAAGAAGACAACATACCAGGGATGGCTGACATTACGCAGCTACAGCAAGCAAGAATATCTTACACTCACACAGTTAATCTGTCAAGCTGAACATTGCAATCATGAGGCAACATTATCCTGCACACACACACACACACACACACACACACACACACACACACACACACACACAAGGACCAAGACGACAGAAAACAATTTCAAGAAAAATGGATGTCATCTCTAAGAAACTGATGTTTCATCATCAAACTTACCTCGTTTGGTGTATCTATATATATTTTTTTCAATGAATTATATACATTGTTTACTTTTGCAAAAGAAGAAACAGAGGAGGAGGCCAATTGAGGATCATCCCCCCCGAGGCCCAGCCCTCTGTTCTTAACACTTCGCCTTTTCGAGGTCACACCACAAGTGGAGGAGAAGCTTGAGTGAGGCTGGATCATCAGGAGGACACTCTCCTCAAGGAACTACTCCATGGAAATGAGACGGTCGTGAGCGGGCCATTTACTTGCCTGCGGAGGCTCAGATGAAATGAGAAAAAGACAGAAAATGTACAAATCCCATGATGTACCAAGGTGATTAACTACTGGTGAATGAA
>NC_092244.1:31080070-31160070 GCF_036320965.1 Panulirus ornatus | reverse complement strand
CAGTATCACACCACACATCTGCCTGGCAAGTGTCAGTACCACACCACACATCTGCCTGGCAAGTGTCAGTACCACACCACACATATGTGTGGCAAGTGTCAGTACCACAGTACACATATGTCTAGCAGGTGTTCTCTCCTTTCCCCTGGACCTTCCTAACTACTTACATTTCCCATTGCTTAAGCAGGACTTCCACTGTTCATGGGACCCCCTTACCGTCTCTCTCTCTCTCTACCATCATACCTTACTGAAGCTCCTTCAGCAGCTGTCAGCGTTCCCTCCCTCTCTCATCGAGCCAGCTCCTCGCCCCTCTGTGGCTCAGTTTCCACCTCACCTTCCCTGCATTCTCTGCTCGTCTCGTCCTGTGTCTGTACTGGGACCGAGCCCTCTGATAGTCTGAGGTTTCGTTGTGGTGTCAGGGCGTCTTCCTTCCTCTCTCATTAACAGTTTGATTGCTTCCTTAATTTCCCATGACCTCCACGTTTGCCAAGATCATTACTTTTCCAACTAAATCTGAGTTCGTTACAAAAACGTCTTAATAGCATTGCAGCCGCAGTAATAAGCAGTGGTGTTACCATGCTCCGCCTGCGGAAGACGACATTGGGACTGGAAAGTCATTCTGGCGAGGCTGTATGAGAGAACAGTCTCGTCAAAGAACTCTCATTCCAAAGGAGTCTACATTTCCTCGCTACTGGAAGCAGTGTAACATTTTTGGCTGCAGGAGCCTTTATCATGGAGTCCTAGGTAACCCTGGACACTTTCACAGACACTGGCCTTGGAGGAAATCATGAATAATAATAATAAGCAACAAATATAGATGCTTCAAGAATAATTGAATCTAAACTTTTCTTCTTGAGAAATGGTATGAGTTGCCTCAAGTATATAAGAACCTGAATTGTGTTGAATGTTTAGGGCGTCTATAATGTTTACATATGTACTGCTTATATTACCCAGAACAGACAAGGGCAGTGTATAATGAGTCGAGTTCTCTGCTATCTTTGAATGATTTACAAGTCCAATCAACTCTATGAATTCGATTCATCTACATCCTCCATAGACATATGTAAAGCTTTTGCTACAACTTCTTAACTCGAGTATTTCTTGATAAAACACTGACACTCATATTCGAAATTTAGAATTTTTTTCACTGTCTCAAGTATCAATTTCGTTTCTATTCTTATCTATAGCTTTGTCTATCATGTCTTTCTCGTCCGTTATCTTGATAACGAGAATATCTGCATCTATACTGTACTGCACTACATAATCTACCTGACATTTTCTTCGTGTTGCAGAGAAATATCGCTATGTGCTCTTCTCTGCAAGCAGCACCATGATGCATTACTCAGCGCTCCGGGATAAAGATGGAAGGATCCTGCTTGTTTTCCCTGAGAGGTTTCATCTTTCTTCCTTCCACTTTCCTCAGGTCATGTTGGGGGATCTGGGATGAAGGATGGTCACAATCTTGTATATAAAGGTTGTAGAACGTCTCGTGTTATTTACATACGTATTCATATCTTTTATCCATAAACAACTTATACAGTTCTTATTTGTACATCTTCGTTTCATTGTCAGATGACTTGCAGGATACTGTATAGGATACTTCAAGTCATCTTCAGTTGAGGATCCTAAACCTTCATAACATCTGGGGAAAATTTTTTCTACCAATCTTGAGACAAAATGTATAACGCGTTGTAACTTCTGTAAACAATGTAAACTTAATGTCATGCAATCATAATGCTCACAGAACCAACACAATGGGAGGACATTACAGGAATATCTCTTCCTCTGCGAGCCTCCAGCCAGGCGTACAGGATGAGGCCATCAAAAGCATCCTAGTTCCTCGCCAGTGTTGATGTTGATCTTGTAGCTGTCTTCTTCAAGAGAGCGTTGCCTGAGGCGAAAGTCGCTACTGATGGGCTACATTAAGGGCACCGCGCTACTGAGGAAGGAAGCTACAGGTGAGGGCGCCGGGATGCTGCTGAGGACCTATGACCTTACAGTGACCTTGCCCTACAGCCGCAGGTAATGCTGTAATGTCCTGACCTGATATTCTTTGATAAGTAATTTCATCATAGAAATCCGTGCAGACACCATCACGTACGTTCCGAGCGGTCGTCTGCCAGTAGACTGGCCAGAAGTGGCCAGGCTAGAGGCAGTATTGATAATATCAATAATATAAATCAACGACAAAACCACAAATACAATAGTTAGTAAAATCCTCAAGTGTTGTGCTCGGAGTAGTGGCTACGCTGGCCTTCCCCGTCGGGCCGCCACTGACCTGATTCGTTGAAATACGAGCCAAAATCCAAACAATGCTCTACACTATCCATTATAAGGCTCTAAAGATTTACGTAAAAGGCTGATTCTATTTACAATTTACATGGTAAAGGCCAACAGTTGCTCTCCAAGCAAATTACATTCAATACATTCAAACACTGACCACATTTTCACGTAAAGAGGATATTGACCTGTGGTAAAATGTTGGGAGCTGCTTCAAAAGCCTAGCCCGACACAAAGGTTGCTCATGGCAATGGAATGTTGTGGAGGTTGTGGAAGAGGCCAGGTAAATTCACCCACACTCGGGTGACTGGGTTGTACGTTACAACGTCTATTTAGCCAGTCCAGTGATTCTGATGGTACACCTGCGAGTTTTGTGGCCGTTTTACACCAAATGATGAGACATTGTTTACACACCAGACCATCGACAGATCCCCGACGCGTGTCGTATATTGTCGTCGCTTCGTCATAACTGCACCAGTTGTTCTCAGCTTTTACGCCTGACACTGTTATATCAAATTCATGATGAACAGTCCTGTTGACATTGTAGTGACTGTTTCTACTGCTCACTCGTGCTGGCCGTGTGTGTGTATTTCGGTTCATTAACATCAGACTTGATCAGCCTTCCAGATGTACCGCAGCTTTAACTCTGCATTCCTGAAGGAAGGGGTTATCTTTAACTCGACTACTCCACACTACCATAGCAAGCTACGGCGTCTGATGTTCAGAAACATCTGATCTAATCTTTTATTCTCGGGACAGATGGTGTGTGCTCCGTGGCCTGGCCGAGTGAGCGCACTAGTGCGTCAGCCATCTTGTCAGCCAAGTCTGTTAATGATAATGTTGATGAGAAGCCCACTACCCAGGAGGTCAAGGACGACCTCCACTACCCACAAAGCCAAGGTCAGCCTCCACTCCGTCCATCCAGGAGGTCAAGGAGGACCTCCACTACCCACAAAGCCAGGGTCAGCCTCCACTCCGACCATCCAGGAGGTCAAGGACGACCTCCATCACCCACGAGACCAAGGACAGCCTCCACTCCCCTCAGCACCTAGGCCAAAGACGGAATCCACTCTTTACCACTCTGGAGGTCGAAGTTGACCTAAAGTCTACCAAGAGTTTCCTCGAAGATTCCATCGAAGATGATGAACAGACGACTTGAGTGGCACTTTAACACCCCCAAGGTGGAGGGGGAGGGTGATGGGCTTCAATCCTCGCATCTAAAGCTGGGAGGGGAGAAAGGTTTCAATATCTCCCCACCCACAAAAGTTCTTTATTTTGCGGGATATCAACTTCAACACCCGAACCAAAAATTATGAGCGGTGAGGACATTCCATACCGTGTGTGTGTGTGTGTGTGTGTGTGTGTGTGTGTGTGTCACCTAACGAGAGAGGGGACAAAGGGGAGTTTTTGACAACCTCCAGGAGGGGAAGAGAGGAAGCTGATACCCGGCAGCAGGAGGACGGTGGGGCCACACAGCCAGCCACAACAGCGGTGCACGCGAGGGTTCATGACGGCCTGGATGCCTTCGAGGAACTGCTGGGTTGCCACAACCCACACAACACAGGAGACTTTTTGACACCGACCCTTGATAACGTCTGAGTGGAGTGCGACATCCAGTGGGTAAACACAGCTGAATAACGCAACACAGAGACGGACAAAGTGAGTAGAGTAACTGCTGGAGGTCTTCAGCTGTTGTGTCATGTGTCGGGTTGGACAATACAAGTGTCCAGCACCTCAGGTGCCAACTGGCTAAAGTACGTCACCTTTGTTACGACAGATGCATCTTACTGTCATGTGTGACAAGGGAAATAAGGTGAACTAACATCTCTGTTGTGGGAGGCGCGCCTAATGGAAGGTGTGGCGCTGGAGATGCGTATTTGTGGACATTACTGTACTACCTGAACCTCAGTCATAACACAGGAGGAGAGGTAGCGTCCCCTGCCAGGGTTTCTCCAGGAGCTGTCAACACTCACTCACCTGTACTGAAAAGTAGACAAGTGAGGCTTCCGGGTTTGTACAGGTATAAAAAGTTAGCGCAATCTAACGTAAAAGTCATGATGACCTTTGGCCCGTGAGTGTCGCCAGAAGGTGACCTGCTCTTACTGGGGGTTGAATTTTGTGGATTCTGGCAATATATGTCTCTTTAAACTGAGGAATGGGTGTTACCGGACCCCTCCTGTTTAATGTTACACTGCAAGTGAAAACGTCACGTGTGGCAAGGCTTTATCGTCGTCAGCAGCTGACGAAAGACAACACATGACGTCATAGAACATCTCGCTCCAGACAAGTCCATAACGTGATGATAACTGTGTGTGGGTATCAGGGAGAGAGTCTCATACACCATGCTGCCTTATCTCTTAAGTTTGTATATATGTATCATGTTCTTGCTCCATGTATGCACACGCACACACACACACACACACACACACACCAACCCACCCACCCACCCATCCACACTCACACACGCACACACAACAGCCTAAGGCAGGTACCCATTCATCCATCAACCCCAAATAGAGGATGAACACCTGGGATATTTGTGGGCCGAGTGCCACATTTAGGATTCAATTCCACGCGGGTCCGACGCTGGGCTGACACATGCTGACCGTAAAGCTAACCCCTACACCACGAAAGCCTAACTTGTGAGTGTATGGCAGCCTCGGGGATGCAGGATGCAGATGAACATAATGCTTGAAACAAATTCATACATCAGTTCTTAACCCGGTGAGCACGATGGTACGATTCTGTGGTATGATGACCTGACCTCTGACCTGACTGACCCTCAGGCTGAGGTCAAAGGCCAGGCCATCATAACGGGTAGCACGTGATTGAGAGGTCTCTTGTGACCAACAGGCGACTCAGGTTTTGAAAAACTCGAACTGGAAACGTTTCCCATGCAAAACTTAAAGAGTCTTTTCTCTCATGGAAAATAAGAAACTGGAAATGGAAACCCAAATGGCTGGAAACAAGATTATTTCCTTTACAAAAATAAAGACCAGATATACATCTTTGAATGTCACCGCGAAATCTAATCATCAGTGTTAAACAGTTCCAGTTTGTAAGGCCATATTGTCTTGTCTGTGTCTCCTTGTGCTATTTCCTTCTCCATTACGCTTTGTATTGGGGTCAAGACGTTTGACGGTGCACTGCAATGTGTATATTGAAAAATGCTCTTGAGCAACTCTGAAACGATGAAGATTAGCATATACTCATTTCAGTCCTTTCGAGTGGAATGTAGGCAGCATCTGCGATTTAAGTGGAGAAACAGATAAGACACAGGAGACTCTCATTAATCACGTATGGCGGCGCGCCAGGCCACGTATGGCGGCGCGCCAGGCCACGTATGGTGGCGCGCCAGGCCACGTATGGTGGCGCGCCAGGCCACGTATGGAGGCGCGCCATGCCACTTACGGTGGCGCGCCAGGCCACGTATGGAGGCGCGCCAGGCCACGTATGGTGGCGCGCCAGGCCTCACAATATTTACAAAAGATCGAAATTTCCTATGGATAAAACTAGCTGGAACTTGGGGCAAGCTTGCCGTGCTCTTGCTTATCTCGCTTCCTCAAGGTACAATAATTTCTTGCTGGCTGCGAGCTCAGCTTGCAACTACTTGGTCAAACCTTACATAGTGTACCTTATCGTGATACTGTCTGAGGCTAATATTATCTGACATTTCCATGTCTTTATCTATCTCCAAAACCGTCTCTCTAATTTGGTTTAGTGTATAATGTATGCGCTTCTTAAAACTTTCTTAGGGAAATGCTCTTCATTGTAAAGACTGATTCTTCAGAAAGGCTCGCATCGCAGGCAAAAATAAAGTAGCAAACCAATGGAAACAGCGAGCTATAACAACCTAACTCAATGTATTAGTCTAATTCATTATATAAGAGAAACTTCAGCTACAACAGACAACACAATCCCTTGACGTTTGCCAAGCCTATCCGGATTTGTGTAGTTACGCAGCCCGTAATGGTCGTGCTTTTAAAGTTTATACAACTGGACGAACGCTGATATCTATTGACCCGTTCCAGGCTGACATTTAATTGAATTGGTTCCGATTAGAAACCAATAAAAAGATCCAGCTTGTGCAATATGGGTTTCATCCTAATAAGTTGGGTAAAGTGTCTGGTTACAACGGATGTGGAATATGTTAGTCACGTCTGAGGCTTTGAAGAGAAAAGTAACTTAAAAGTTTTGGACTACATGAACCTCACTTAACCCCTACCACTTCTTACCTCCACAAGTCTTGCAGGGCTTCTCAACCTCCTCCACTTTACGTCACTCATTAAAATTCGTCTAAAGTCTACAGAAAACTTGTCTTGCTCCTCAAGATATTACCTGACCAATGAGGCCACTCCAGCAGAGTGATTCCATTTTCTAACCTCTTTTAAACTATTTGTTGAATATCTTTTATTGAAATTCAATCACATGGGAAGGTTTCGTGGCATATCGGCTGAATAAGCGATGGTTTCGTAGACCTTCTTAAAGAGCAAGTGAGAATGACTTTCAAAGTCATTTTCGTAAGGATTCCTTCTTTGAACTGTGGTTCTGCCAAAGCCTATCATGTTATGCTTAATACATTACAACATGACTACACCATTCATCAAAACAACTGGTGACAAAAAAAAGAGATTACCGAACTAGTACTGAAAATAACCTCCCCTCTCAATGGATATATTTTACAAAACTTTCACAACACGTAATTTAACGTCACGGGAATGTGGGGAGTTACAAACTGTTCTGTTCACGGTACTACGGTAGACATATGTCCAGCACAAGAGGAAAAGACCTTTTTATTTTGGGTATATACGGGGTTTGATGATATATATATAATATATATATATATATATATATATATATATATATATATATATATATATATATATATATATATATATGAAATGACAACCACCTTCCCCCCCGCATGTGCGCGAGGTAGCGCTAGGAAAAGACAACAAAGGCCACATTCGTTCACACTCAGTCTCTAGCTGTCATGTGTAATGCACCGAAACCACAGCTCCCTTTCCACATCCACTCCCCATATATATATATATATATATATATATATATATATATATATATATATATATATATATATATATATTTTTTTTTTTTTTATACTTTGTCGCTGTCTCCCGCGTTTGCGAGGTAGCGCAAGGAAACAGACGAAAGAAATGGCCCAACCCCCCCCATACACATGTACATACACACGTCCACACACGCAAATATACATACCTACACAGCTTTCCATGGTTTACCCCAGACGCTTCACACGCCCTGATTCAATCCACTGACAGCACGTCAACCCCTGTATACCACATCGCTCCAATTCACTCTATTCCTTGCCCTCCTTTCACCCTCCTGCATGTTCAGGCCCCGATCACACAAAATCCTTTTCACTCCATCTCTCCACCTCCAATTTGGTCTCCCTCTTCTCCTCGTTCCCTCCACCTCCGACACATATATCCTCTTGGTCAATCTTTCCTCACTCATTCTCTCCATGTGCCCAAACCATTTCAAAACACCCTCTTCTGCTCTCTCAACCACGCTCTTTTTATTTCCACACATCTCTCTTACCCTTACGTTACTTACTCGATCAAACCACCTCACACCACACATTGTCCTCAAACATCTCATTTCCAGCACATCCATCCTCCTGCGCACAACTCTATCCACAGCCCACGCCTCGCAACCATACAACATTGTTGGAACTACTATTCCTTCAAACATACCCATTTTTGCTTTCCGGGATAATGTTCTCGACTTCCACACATTTTTCAAGGCTCCCAAAATTTTCGCCCCCTCCCCCACCCTATGATCCACTTCCGCTTCCATGGTTCCATCCGCTGACAGATCCACTCCCAGATATCTAAAACACTTCACTTCCTCCAGCCTCTCACCATTCAAACTCACCTCCCAATTGACTTGACCCTCAACCCTACTGTACCTAATAACCTTGCTCTTATTGACATTTACTCTTAACTTTCTTCTTCCACACACTTTACCAAACTCCGTCACCAGCTTCTGCAGTTTCTCACATGAATCCGCCACCAGCGCTGTATCATCAGCGAACAACAACTGACTCACTTCCCAAGCTCTCTCATCCCCAACAGACTTCATACTTGCCCCTCTTTCCAAAACTCTTGCATTTACCTCCCTAACAACCCCATCCATAAACAAATTAAACAACCATGGAGACATCACACACCCCTGCCGCAAACCTACATTCACTGAGAACCAATCACTTTCCTCTCTTCCTACACGTACACATGCCTTACATCCTCGATAAAAACTTTTCACTGCTTCTAACAACTTGCCTCCCACACCATATATTCTTAATACCTTCCACAGAGCATCTCTATCAACTCTATCATATGCCTTCTCCAGATCCATAAATGCTACATACAAATCCATTTGCTTTTCTAAGTATTTCTCACATACATTCTTCAAAGCAAACACCTGATCCACACATCCTCTACCACTTCTGAAACCACACTGCTCTTCCCCAATCTGATGCTCTGTACATGCCTTCACCCTCTCAATCAATACCCTCCCATATAATTTACCAGGAATACTCAACAAACTTATACCTCTGTAATTTGAGCACTCACTCTTATCCCCTTTGCCTTTGTACAATGGCACTATGCAAGCATTCCGCCAATCCTCAGGCACCTCACCATGAGTCATACATACATTAAATAACCTTACCAACCAGTCAACAATACAGTCACCCCCTTTTTTAATAAATTCCACTGCAATACCATCCAAACCTGCTGCCTTGCCGGCTTTCATCTTCCGCAAAGCTTTTACTACCTCTTCTCTGTTTACCAAATCATTTTCCCTAACCCTCTCACTTTGCACACCACCTCGACCAAAACACCCTATATCTGCCACTCTGTCATCAAACACATTCAACAAACCTTCAAAATACTCATTCCATCTCCTTCTCACATCACCACTACTTGTTATCACCTCCCCATTTACGCCCTTTACTGAAGTTCCCATTTGCTCCCTTGTCTTACGCACCCTATTTACCTCCTTCCAGAACATCTTTTTATTCTCCCTAAAATTTACTGATAGTCTCTCACCCCAACTCTCATTTGCCCTTTTTTTCACCTCTTGCACCTTTCTCTTGACCTCCTGTCTCTTTCTTTTATACTTCTCCCACTCAATTGCATTTTTTCCCTGCAAAAATCGTCCAAATGCCTCTCTCTTCTCTTTCACTAATACTCTTACTTCTTCATCCCACCACTCACTACCCTTTCTAAACAGCCCACCTCCCACTCTTCTCATGCCACAAGCATCTTTTGCGCAATCCATCACTGATTCCCTAAATACATCCCATTCCTCCCCCACTCCCCTTACTTCCATTGTTCTCACCTTTTTCCATTCTGTACACAGTCTCTCCTGATACTTCTTCACACAGGTCTCCTTCCCAAGCTCACTTACTCTCACCACCTTCTTCACCCCAACATTCACTCTTCTTTTCTGAAAACCCATACTAATCTTCACCTTAGCCTCCACAAGATAATGATCAGACATCCCTCCAGTTGCACCTCTCAGCACATTGACATCCAAAAGTCTCTCTTTCGCACGCCTGTCAATTAACACGTAATCCAATAACGCTCTCTGGCCATCTCTCCTACTTACATAAGTATACTTATGTATATCTCGCTTTTTAAACCAGGTATTCCCAATCATCAGTCCTTTTTCAGCACATAAATCTACAAGCTCTTCACCATTTCCATTTACAACACTGAACACCCCATGCATACCAATTATTCCCTCAACTGCCACATTACTCACCTTTGCATTCAAATCACCCATCACTATAACCCGGTCTCGTGCATCAAAACCGCTAACACACTCATTTAGCTGCTCCCAAAACACTTGCCTCTCATGATCTTTCTTCTCATGCCCAGGTGCATATGCACCAATAATCACCCACCTCTCTCCATCAACTTTCAATTTTACCCATATTAATCGAGAATTTACTTTCTTACATTCTATGACATACTCCCACAACTCCTGTTTCAGGAGTATTGCTACTCCTTCCCTTGCTCTTGTCCTCTCACTAACCCCTGACTTCACTCCCCAGGTATTTCCAAACCACTCTTCCCCTTTACCCTTGAGCTTCGTTTCACTCAGAGCCAAAACATCCAGGTTCCTTTCCTCAAACATACTACCTATCCCTCCTTTTTTCACATCTTGGTTACATCCACACACATTTAGGCACCCCACTCTGAGCCTTCGAGGAGGATGAGCACTCCCCGCGTGACTCCTTCTTCTGTTTCCCATTTTAGAAAGTTAATATATATATATATATATATATATATATATATATATATATATATATATATATATATATATATATATATATATAATTTATTACAAGGGAGCAAATGGGAACTTCAGTGAAGGGCGCAAATGGGGAGGTGATAACAAGTAGTGGTGATGTGAGAAGGAGATGGAGTGAGTATTTTGAAGGTTTGTTGAATGTGTTTGATGATAGAGTGGCAGATATAAGGTGTTTTGGTCGAGGTGGTGTGCAAAGTGAGAGGGTTAGGGAAAATGATTTGGTAAACAGAGAAGAGGTAGTGAAAGCTTTGCGGAAGATGAAAGCCGGCAAGGCAGCAGGTTTGGATGGTATTGCAGTGGAATTTATTAAAAAAGGGGGTGACTGTATTGTTGACTGGTTGGTAAGGTTATTTAATGTATGTATGACTCATGGTGAGGTGCCTGAGGATTGGCGGAATGCGTGCATAGTGCCATTGTACAAAGGCAAAGGGGATAAGAGTGAGTGCTCAAATTACAGAGGTATAAGTTTGTTGAGTATTCCTGGTAAATTATATGGGAGGGTATTGATTGAGAGGGTGAAGGCATGTACAGAGCATCAGATTGGGGAAGAGCAGTGTGGTTTCAGAAGTGGTAGAGGATGTGTGGATCAGGTGTTTGCTTTGAAGAATGTATGTGAGAAATACTTAGAAAAGCAAATGGATTTGTATGTAGCATTTATGGATCTGGAGAAGGCATATGATAGAGTTGATAGAGATGCTCTGTGGAAGGTATTAAGAATATATGGTGTGGGAGGAAAGTTGTTAGAAGCAGTGAAAAGTTTTTATCGAGGATGTAAGGCATGTGTACGTGTAGGAAGAGAGGAAAGTGATTGGTTCTCAGTGAATGTAGGTTTGCGGCAGGGGTGTGTGATGTCTCCATGGTTGTTTAATTTGTTTATGGATGGGGTTGTTAGGGAGGTAAATGCAAGAGTTTTGGAAAGAGGGGCAAGTATGAAGTCTGTTGGGGATGAGAGAGCTTGGGAAGTGAGTCAGTTGTTGTTCGCTGATGATACAGCGCTGGTGGCTGATTCATGTGAGAAACTGCAGAAGCTGGTGACTGAGTTTGGTAAAGTGTGTGGAAGAAGAAAGTTAAGAGTAAATGTGAATAAGAGCAAGGTTATTAGGTACAGTAGGGTTGAGGGTCAAGTCAATTGGGAGGTGAGTTTGAATGGAGAAAAACTGGAGGAAGTGAAGTGTTTTAGATATCTGGGAGTGGATCTGGCAGCGGATGGAACCATGGAAGCGGAAGTGGATCATAGGGTGGGGGAGGGGGCGAAAATTCTGGGGGCCTTGAAGAATGTGTGGAAGTCGAGAACATTATCTCGGAAAGCAAAAATGGGTATGTTTGAAGGAATAGTGGTTCCAACAATGTTGTATGGTTGCGAGGCGTGGGCTATGGATGGAGTTGTGCGCAGGAGGATGGATGTGCTGGAAATGAGATGTTTGAGGACAATGTGTGGTGTGAGGTGGTTTGATCGAGTGAGTAACGTAAGGGTAAGAGAGATGTGTGGAAATAAAAAGAGCGTGGTTGAGAGAGCAGAAGAGGGTGTTTTGAAGTGGTTTGGGCACATGGAGAGAATGAGTGAGGAAAGATTGACCAAGAGGATATATGTGTCGGAGGTGGAGGGAACGAGGAGAAGAGGGAGACCAAGTTGGAGGTGGAAAGATGGAGTGAAAAAGATTTTGTGTGATCGGGGCCTGAACATGCAGGAGGGTGAAAGGAGGGCAAGGAATAGAGTGAATTGGAGCGATGTGGTATACCGGGGTTGACGTGCTGTCAGTGGATTGAATCAAGGCATGTGAAGCGTCCGGGGTAAACCATGGAAAGCTGTGTAGGTATGTATATTTGCGTGTGTGGACGTATGTATATACATGTGCATGGGGGTGGGTTGGGCCATTTCTTTCGTCTGTTTCCTTGCGCTACCTCGCAAACGCGGGAGACAGCGACAAAGTATAATAAATAAATAATAAATATAATAAATATATATAATTTGTCCGTGACGTCTTAGCTAACATAACAAAGTGGACTTAATACTAGCAGCCCACGTGTACGTGGGGCAGAGAGAAGGAGTGAAACTTGACAGCCAATGAAGTGCTGTCATCATGCGCATCCGTTACTATCCTTTTCCCGATAGCCAGACGGGTAGTACAGGTAAAATACCCTGACTTAGTACAGAGAGAGAGAGAGAGAGAGAGAGAGAGAGAGAGAGAGAGAGAGAGAGAGAGAGAGAGAGAGAGAGAGAGAGAGAGAGAGAGAGAGATGACCCTCCTTTCACCGCTGATTTTTTCTTTCTTTCTTCTTCATTTGAGAACTTCAGTTTGTGGACGTTCGTCTGTGTGATGTTTACTGACTCATGTCCTGCTGGTGGAAGACCTACACCAGCGACCAAACATAAACACGTCACACTTGACGAAAACAAAGAAAAATGCTTTGTAAAATATGTACAACGAAAACATTTATCTCAAACTTAACCTTAGAGACTTTTACAGTCTCCCTCTGACCTCACAGTCTCCCTCTGAACTTACAGTCTCCCTCTGACCTCACAGTCTCCCTCTGACCTCACAGTCTCCCTTTGGCCTCAGAGTCTCCCTCTGACCTTACAGTCTCCCTCTGACTTCACAGTCTCCCTCTGACCTCACAGTCTCCCTCTGACCTTACAGTCTCCCTCTGACCTCACAGTCTCCCTCTGACCTCACAGTCTCCCTCTGACCTCACAGTCTCCCTCTGACTTCACAGTCTCCATCTGACCTCACAGTCTCCCTCTGACTTCACAGTCTCCATCTGACCTCACAGTCTCCCTCTGACCTTACAGTCTCCCTCTGACTTCACAGTCTCCCTCTGACCTCACAGTCTCCCTCTGACCTTACAGTCTCCCTCTGACCTCACAGTCTCCCTCTGACCTCACAGTCTCCCTCTGAACTTACAGTCTCCATCTGACCTCACAGTCTCCCTCTGACCTCACAGTCTCCCTCTGACCTCACAGTCTCCATCTGACCTCACAGTCTCCCTCTGACCTCACAGTCTCCCTCTGACCTCACAGTCTCCATCTGACCTCACAGTCTCCCTCTGACCTCACAGCCTCCCTCTGACCCCACAGGCCACGAGACACATGACCACTAGTGATAGTGTTGCCAGGCCACGAGACACATGACCCCTTGTTACAGTTTAACTATCATTTCTCTCTCTCTGACGTCTATGTTCCAGTAAACAAGGCTGACTGTTCTAACATATCAGTCATTCCGTCCTTGAATTGTGATAATCAATTATTCATTCGCCAATTATCAAAGTTAATCGAATATTAATTTTTCCGATAACATATTGTGATGAATTGAACAGGTGGCCAGACACTTTACTATATAGTACCTCATGACCCCAGCTGGGTGTGTGACGGTAACTCATGACCCCAGCTGGGTGTGTGACGGTACCTCATGACCCCTGCTGGGTGTGTGACGGTGCCTCATGACCCCTGCTGGGTGTGTGACGGTGCCTCATGACCCCTGCTGGGTGTGTGACGGTGCCTCATGACCCCAGCTGGGTGTGTGACGGTGCCTCATGACCCCAGCTGGGTGTGTGACGGTACCTCATGACACCTGCTGTGTGTGTGACGGTGCCTCATGACCCCTGCTGGGCGTGTGACGGTACCTCATGACCCCTGCTGGGTGTGTGACGGTACCTCATGACCCCTGCTGGGTGTGTGACGGTACCTCATGACCCCTGCTGGGTGTGTGACGGTGCCTCATGACCCCTGCTGGGTGTGTGACGGTGCCTCATGACCCCTGCTGGGTGTGTGACGGTGCCTCATGACCCCAGCTGGGTGTGTGACGGTGCCTCATGACCCCTGCTGGGTGTGTGACGGTACCTCATGACCCCAGCTGGGTGTGTGACGGTGCCTCATGACCCCAGCTGGGTGTGTGACGGTGCCTCATGACCCCTGCTGAGTGTGTGACGGTGCCTCATGACCCCTGCTGGGTGTGTGACGGTACCTCATGACCCCTGCTGGGTGTGTGACGGTGCCTCATGACCCCTGCTGGGTGTGTGACGGTGCCTCATGACCCCTGCTGGGTGTGTGACGGTACCTCATGACCCCTGCTGGGTGTGTGACGGTACCTCATGACCCCTGCTGGGTGTATGACGGTGCCTCATGACCCCTGCTGGGTGTGTGACGGTGATGAAGTTGGAATGTGAGAGGGTTGTGGGTCTGGTTTTGTGTGGAGGTAGAGGAGATGTGGCAGCTTGGGGCAACATGTTCACCAAGGATCCAGGCAGGAGTAGAACGCTTGTGTCTCCACTACTGCTCAGTGTTGGAGGGTCACACACCTGTTGTGGTCAGCCATGGAGGGTCACACACCTGTTGTGGTCAGTGGTGGAGGGTCACACACCTGTTGTGGTCAGTGGTGGAGGGTCACACACCTGTTGTGGTCAGTGGTGCAGGGTCACACACCTGTTGTGGTCATCTTCAGCCACAGAGACCCTGCCAGTGACCCAAGGTTAGGGCAAGAGCGTGGCATCTGTACGTAAACATGAGTCAGCAACACTTATCACAGGTATAGGTTCGAGTCCCAACCAGGGCAGACGGCTCACAGACAACCCAGCTGTTCATCCTCCCTGTAGGAGTTGGTCGATGAATAGGTACCTAGCGTGCTGGTGTGTGTGTGTGTGTGTGTGTGTGTGTACACATAAGGTTAAGACGTGGTACATACAAGGTTAAGAGACGGCAACACGAGTGTAAACCACACGCACAGACAGACAGACAGACAGACAGACAGACAGACACACACACACACACACACACACACACACACACACACACACACACACACACACACACCTCATCAACATGCCTGTACTCATGTGACACACAAATTACAGGTAATTTACTTCACAAAATATCTGAGATTAAATTCCCACCAGACAAATTTGCTCTTATCTAAGACTTGATAATCGTGCAAAAATAGGAGTTGTATGACAAAAATATCTTAACCACAATGTTATATATATATATATATATATATATATATATATATATATATATATATATATATATATATATATATATATATATCACAAGGAGAAGGAAACACGAGAACCCTGAGCGCTTTCGTGTATTACCACATCTTGAGAGGATGAGTTACAGTGAAAAAATAGACACAGTACAGATTATGTACACAGAACCGGAAGATACATGGACTAGGGTCAAGTGACCTTGTTATTAGTGAAAGACGAGGTGACACAAGGGGTTTACGTGACCTTGACCCGACATCCCCCAGATGACTTCATTCAGGTCATTATGTAAGTCAACCTTGTGTCCTGTCATACCCGAATGAGGTCATCCAGGAGATGGCAGGACAACATCAGGTTGAGGATGGGTCACGCAGACCTCGTCTCTCACTAATCACAAGGTCACTTGACCCCATTCCATATTTCCTCCGGCTCTGTATACACAACCTTTATCATCTTATTTTCTCACTCTAACTAGACCTTCTGAAGATGTGGTAATACACGAAAGCGCTAGGGATTCTCCTGTTTCCTTCTCCTGGTGGTGTTTCTGCAGTCACGAAATCACTTGTTTGTTGTGATTTCTCCCCCCCCCCCACACACACACACACACCAGCCGGCCAGCCCCGGGGGAAGGATGAACACCTTGATATAAGCTGTGGGCCGACTGCAGCGACCAGGATTCGAACCCATGCGTGCCCGTCCCTGGGCAGGTCCGTGCTGACTCATGATCAGCAACACCATCTCCTGCCACACGGAGGCTGGTGCACGACACAGGTGAGGAGGTGCAAGTATGTCTGCTGCTCCTCCAGCCGCACCACGACCCAGAGCAAGACTAAAGAGGGAGACCATGAACTGACTGACTGACTGTCTGACTGATTGACTGACTGATTGATTGCAGGCCTCCACGACGAATCAGTCCGTTCGTCCTCACCTGCCAGGAGACAGGGTGATGTGAGGTGACCTTCCTCCCCCACGTTCACTTGACCTGTTACTTATAATGATGGTGGAGGAAGAGCAGAGTTACTCCTCCAGTGTAGGCCAGCTGCCCACAGGACGCCCTCAGCTGGCTCCCGAGGTGAGGGGGGTCAAGGTCGTCCTCTCGTAGGTCAGAGCACTCGCGTCTGGAGTGATTCGTGATGTATTCCTTTCGTACTTCCTGCAGCAGTTCTCTGTGGCTGGCCAGGTGGGGAGACCTCACTGTTGAGGAACATTGCACCATCAGGAGAATGTCCATCGTGAGGCCTTTTCCTCAACCAGTCACACTTCACGTACCTGAGGCTCATTTTGACGTTCGTCATAGTTTACCTGCTCTACATTTTGACGTTCGTCATAGTTTACCTGCTCTACGATCTTTCTCACATTGCTGTACCAGTGGAAGTTCGACATTATGTTAACTCATGAGTCCGCTTCTCTGACCAGCTACTATGGTATATTTACCTCGAGGTTGCATCATCATCTTCTGTCCACTTGAAACCCTCGCCATCTTCATGACCTTCCATTGTCTTGGGATAAATTTCATGAGCCATTTAATACGACCATTACCGAATTAGCTTTACAAATTCTTTGCAATATTTTCCAATCCTTGTACCTTGGGATTTCCTTCGTAATTTCGGCATCATCAGCAAACATATTCAGGTATGGCTTGGCCTCGTTTGCTTAATTAGTTTACGTGATCAGGTATAGAAGTGGCCACAGCACACAGCCTTCTGTGTGCTATACATTGCAACAGTTTCTTTCGTTGATCCTAGATGTAAAGATGAAACTCTAGGAAACTCTATAATTGATGAAGTGTCGCATATAAGATTAGAAGTTAAGCCTGGTCAGATGATGAACAATACAAAACACAAAATCATGATCAAAATGACGCGACCTCCGTCATAGATAACCAATCTCTTCCAGCGACGTTCGGTCGCGTCTTGAAACAGCGACATCATGACACAAAGCCCAGATTAGAAAGCCAGATTAAAAGACAACAGAAATGCGGAAAAATTCACCCGAGTCAGCGATGATGAAGTTACACGAAGACACAAAACCAGGAGGAAAACATCAACAAGGTGAGGGAACCCTCGCTGGCAGAAAGCATCACCTGAGTAGCAAGATACATTACCACAGTGAAGGACAATAACCCACACCATCAGACCTCCAGCAGCAGCCAGGGTCCGGGTGGCAGACTGACAGTTCCACATGCCACCATCCCAGTGATTAAGGCACTTTTGCCAGCCACTTCCGACGCTCCCGCACACCCTGGCGATGCATTACCCTGGCGATGCATTAGCGCGACTCTTCCCTGGCAAGTGGGTCAACACAGCCGGGCGAAGGTGTAAACAAAACGCTAAGGACGGTATAGTGGTGTGTGGGACTTGACCTGGGATATGGTGCACACGTATTGTGTTGTGTGGGACTTGACCTGGGATATGGTGCACACGTATTGTGGTGTGTGGGACTTGACCTGGGATATGGTGCACACGTATTGTGGTGTGTGAGACTTGACCTGGGATATGGTGCACACGTATTGTGGTGTGTGAGACTTGACCTGGGATATGGTGCACATGTATTGTGGTGTGTGGGACTTGACCTGGGATATGGTGCACACGTATTGTGGTGTGTGGGACTTGACCTGGGATATGGTGCACACGTATTGTGGTGTGTGAGACTTGACCTGGGATATGGTGCACACGTATTGTGGTGTGTGGGACTTGACCTGGGATATGGTGTACACGTATTGTGGTGTGTGGGACTTGACCTGGGATATGGTGCACACGTATTGTGGTGTGTGAGACTTGACCTGGGATATGGTGCACACGTATTGTGGTGTGTGGGACTTGACCTGGGATATGGTGTACACGTATTGTGGTGTGTGGGACGACCATTCCACCTATGTGGTGCTGGTGCCTCACCAGTCACAACTGTTGTAGTGCCTCACCAATCATAGTATTCAACCACGTACACACCACCATATCCCTTACATCAATAATTCCACCCATACAGCACAACCCATACCTCACCATCACCAGCACAACATATACATTGCCATCATAACCCATAAATAACCATTTCCACACTCTATCAAGATCCACAGCCCATTACGATCAACCAAATTACTCCCGTATCAACGTAACTCACTATACAACAGTAATACAACAACTGACCGATATATATATATATATATATATATATATATATATATATATATATATATATATATATATATATATATATATGATATATGATAAAATATAATAATAATGATAATACCCTCCAACTGCCAGGACTCGAACCCAGGATCTTTTGCGTTGTAGTTGGGAACACTAACGCTCGGCTATGATCGCTCCTAATAGGGAAATGACAATCCATTACAAGTAATCTAATACCCTTCGTCTCACATTCATGAGCAACGGGGTCTACGCCGGTCAAATCCCATCAGGCTTACATTACCAGCGGCTAGCATATTACAGACCCTCACTACTGTACAAACGTGGACATATATAAACACGAATGTAGTGCATATTAGGGGCGATCATAACCGACCGGTTAGCGTTCCCAACTACCACGCAAAAAGTTCTGGGTTCGAATCTTGGCTGTTGGAGGTTATGATGTGTTCTGTGCAAGTGCGCGTTCATATGCAAGACACAAAACACACTTCCATGTACTTAGCTGCAACCCAGCTTCACAGACAGAGTAATATCAGAGACTATATCAGACTTCTGAGAAACTCTCATCACCGATGGTCCTGCAGGACATAATCCTCATAATTTAATGTCGTGCCAACACTCAACAACTCTCTTGTTCAGAGAAGCCGTCGGCTGAGAACATTAGCCATTGTAGCAATGATAATTGGATACGTAGACTGCTGAAGGGTAGAGGAAGGCTATCGACTGTGTATCACAGAAATGGTACTTGGCCGGTCAACACTCATAGCAAAGTTGGCGTGTATGAGACCAGGCAGCGTTGCTCCCACACACTGAGCACCTGCCAGAAATGCTGTACAGGGCCAGGGTGTGGTGTAGAGGGCCAGGGTGTGGTGAAGAGGGCCAGGGTGTGGTGTAGAGGGCCAGGGTGTGGTGTAGAGGGCCAGGGTGTGGTGTAGAGGGCTAGGGTGTGGTGTAGAGGGCTAGGGTGTGGTGTCGAGGGTCAGGGTGTGGTGTAGAGGGCCAGGGTGTGGTGTAGAGGGCCAGGGTGTGGTGTAGAGGGCCAGGGTGTGGTGTAGAGGGCCAGGGTGTGGTGTAGACGGTCAGGGTGTGGTGTAGAGGGCCAGGGTGTGGTGTAGAGGGGCAGGGTGTGGTGTATAGGGTCAGGGTGTAGTGTGCAGGGACAGGGTGTGATGCACAGGGCCAGGGAGTATTGTACAGGGCCAAGATGTGATGTAGAGATATAGTAAACTGTTTGAAAGAGAACAATATTGGCTTCAGCTTGTAATTTTCAACAACATATAAGACTTCACCGCCTTCGTATGTGATTGTCAAGAACAGTACGTACACGACTGATCTGACAGCATCAATATGGACACTGAAGCCCTGAGTTGTGTCCCTGACGTACGTACATACGCAGATTATCATCAGAGTTCTCAACCACACACGTCCTGACCCGGAGCTTACCCACAGACGACCACTGGGTACGTGGGGGGGGGGGGGTTACGGACAACACCTGGGGGCCTGCTACTGTAGCTCTCGAGCGTGTAAGTTAACTCTCTCTCTCTTTATATATCTATCTATCTATCTATCTATCTATCTATCTATATATATATATATATATATATATATATATATATATATATATATATATATATATATCCCTGGGGATAGGGGAGAAAGAATACTTCCCACGTATTCCCTGCGTGTCGTAGAAGGCGACTAAAAGGGGAGGGAGCGGGTGGCTGGAAATCCTCCCCTCTCGCTTTTTTTTTTTAATTTTCCAAAAGAGGGAACAGAGAAGGGGGCCAGGTGAGGATATTCCCTCAAAGGCCCAGTGCTCTGTTCTCAACGCTACCTCGCTAATGCGGGAAATGGCGAATAGTATGAAAAGAAAAAAAGAAAATATATATATATATATATATATATATATATATATATATATATACATATATATATTCTGCCACAATAAGTACGGCTGAGCGTGTCATGTGACACAGAGGACGGCGTGTCAGGTGTCACGTCGGGGGAGGCGTGTGTGTCACCTCGCGGGAGGGCGTGTGTGTCGCGGGTGAGACAGACAAGTGACACCTTCACTCACCCTCGCCAGCCACTCTGTCTGTACTCCTGCATCACAAGATGGCGTCCTGCAGCTATCCTGAAGACGCTGACGTGGGACGCTCATCATCCCCTGCAGGAGGGACGTGCCCTCCTCCCTCCCTCCCTGCGAGGAAGGGCTCCTCTGACCCGGGTCGGGCGGCAGACTACAAGGGTCACATTACCACAGGACTCGCGTGGAGACGTCGCCCTTGTGCGTCGCGGTGGCAGTGGCTGGTGGGACGTGGTCAGCTGCCGCCACACACGGGGCGCTTGGCTGGTGGTCGTCAGAGGGTCGTCCTGGAGGGTTAACTCCTGGGTCCTCTGTGTGGTGGACGTCCTGGAGGGTTAACTCCTGGGTCCTCTGTGTGGTGGTCGTCCTGGAGGGTTAACTCCTGGGTCCTCTGTGTGGTGGTCGTCCTGGAGGGTTAACTCCTGGGTCCTCTGTGTGGTGGTCGTCCTGGAGGGTTAACTCCTGGGTCCTCTGTGTGGTGGACGTCCTGGAGGGTTAACTCCTGGGTCCTCTGTGTGGTGGTCGTCCTGGAGGGTTAACTCCTGGGTCCTCTGTGTGGTGGACGTCCTGGAGGGTTAACTCCTGGGTCCTGTGTGTGGTGACGTCCTGGAGGGTTAACTCCTGGGTCCTCTGTGTGGTGGACGTCCTGGAGGGTTAACTCCTGGGTCCTCTGTGTGGTGGACGTCCTGGAGGGTTAACTCCTGGGTCCTGTGTGTAGTGGACGTCCTGGAGGGTTAACTCCTGGGTCCTGTGTGTGGTGGTCGTCCTGGAGGGTTAACTCCTGGGTCCTGTGTGTGGTGGTCGTCCTGGAGGGTTAACTCCTGGGTCCTGTGTGTGGTGGTCGTCCTGGAGGGTTAACTCCTGGGTCCTCTGTGTAGTGGACGTCCTGGAGGGTTAACTCCTGGGTCCTGTATGTGGTGTTGTGGCGCTCAGTCTCGGGTCCTCCATGTTCTTCCATCATGCGCTGGGGTGAACGAGCGCCACGATTTCTCTCATTATGAACCACAGGATCCCACCACCAGCGACCAACCCGGCGTCTGGCGCGCACGTCCCACAGGATCAAGGACTCCTTGATTCGATTCCCCCGACTTTATCAGGTTAATATCCTAATTAAAATGCAACGGGAGACTACTGGAAATTAATATGATTTAAGATTTGTGTATATCAAGTTGTGTGACATTAAGATCCATCTTGCTGGAAACATCTTAGACAAAAGATGATCTAACACACGCATTAGCATACATACATATATACATACATACATACATACATACATATATACATACATACTTACATACATACATATGCAAGTACATACTAAGTATCAGAATATAAGGCAGTACACGATTGTACGGCAACCAGAAATGCAATATCAATAACAAAAATAAGCATATGAATAAAGTGACGGAAGGATAAATAAATACATAAATAGATAGACTGATGAATAAATGAATGAAGGAGCAGACGATAAACATATGAGCAGCAGGTGTGTGTGTGTGTGTGTGTGTGTGTGTGTGTGTGTGTGTGTGTGTGTGTGGAGGCAATTGTTAGACGACTGGAAATATTGTTCTGTCAGTCATAGAAAGATGTGGTTTCTACGATGTGAGGAGGGGATAAATCGTGCCTTTGTTTAAGAAAGGTGATTGAGAAATCCCACTGAATTATAGACTAATTACATTGTGAAGTGAGGTTTGTAGAGAACTGGAGAAGATAATCAGAAAACAATGTGTTGCTACTTGCAAGTGAGACACTACCTGACTGGGAGCCATCATGGATTCGGGTAACAGATCACATATGACGAATCTCCTCCGCTTCTGTGACAGGATGAGCGCCATCTTAAATCAAAGACCAGGATGGTGACGCCCTGTGTTCACGGAATACCTGACAACCTTGGACACTTCCCCCGTTACTGGAGGTTGATGAAGCTATAGTCACAAATAGCAACAATGGGCAGTGGACACCTTCACTGAGCAGGAAAGAAGCAGTGGACGCAGGCGAGGGAGCCATTCTCGAAGTAGGTTGGAGTTACCAGTGGCGTGCCGCAGGGTACGGTGTTGGATCCACCGCTATTTCTAGCGTATGTAAACAACTGGCCAGACGGTCGGGCCATTCGCCTGAGCATGGTTGTGGATGATGCTAAGGTCGTGATGAACGTTTGGGAGAACAACGAGTGTATCAGTTGACTGAGGAATCTGGACCAGCTAACACTGGCCTGGCGGACGGATGCTAATGAGATTCAATCCGAGTAAGTGCGAGGTAATGAGGATGGGACAGGGTGAAGGAAGGCCTGAGTGGAATTGTAACCTAAAGGAAATTAAGCTACAGGAATCTATCGCTGAAAGAGACTTGGGAGTCGACAATATGTCCAACCCTTCACTAGAGCTGTGAAGGAGATAAACTCTCTGCTGGCAAATGGTATGCAAGGGTCAAGAGATGGAGCCTCACCAGTGCACAGCTTTCGCATGGCATTGCACAAACAGGTAATCACAAATAGTTATCCATCCGGGAAGAGATGCACCAGGAAAGGTATGTGCCAGGGAAGAGGCACCTCAGGGAAGGGGTGCGCCAAGGAGAATGTACGCCAAGCAAGAGGTCGGCCAGGTGGGCAGGGAGGATGGCGTCGAGCACGACACGCCAAGCGGTCCATCCTCAGGGACCGTGGCGTCTTCCTGGCCATGAAATATGGCTCCAGATATATTCAGGGGTTTACAACATGTTGAGCGCTGTGCATCACCACGCCACGTGTACTTAAGTGATTAGCTGGCCAAAAATGGTTGATACACTCCCGTAATTACCCGAGATTTGTGAGGCCATCTGGTAACTGGTATATTAACTCGGTGGGAGGGAACAGACGTGGGCTCTGGCGCACCAACCAACCCTGCGCTTCTGCACGAAATATTTCCCCTGTTAATTGTCGGCTATATAACGAACTGGCTCAGTGTTCGTTATCATGTATATAACGAACTGGCTCAGTGTTCGTTATCATGTATGTAACGAACTGGCTCAGTGTTCGTTATCATGTATATAACGAACTGGCTCAGTGTTCGTTATCATGTATATAACGAACTGGCTCAGTGTTCGTTATCATATATATAACGAACTGGCTCAGTGTTCGTTATCATAAGCGTTACTTCAGTGTTGTATGACCAGACCATACAATCATCATTCAACACAGGTGTACTGAACTGTTGTTTCTCTCCAATGATACAGCTTATCTACAGTGTAGCTACACATAACAATAGAAGATATGAGAACTGTAGTGTCGTATCTTAACTTTCTTATAAACATTTTCAAAATTCTTCATTCATTGTCAAAGCCGAGGTAGTAAAACATCAGCTGATCATTTCGTTCACGTGTCTGATTCAAAAGTTTGATAAATGTTGTATATAGTTGGTTTACCATGACCTCTGACCTCCCAGAACCATTATTATATACAAATATTCATCTCCAGATAAAGATTACAGGATTTCGTCACACAGCAAACTAACAACGCACACAAACAATACAGGTTCACAACGCGCACAAGCAATACAGGTTCACAACACACCCACAAGCAATACAGGTTCACAATGCACACAAGCAATACAGGTTCCTGCAACACTCAAGACGTCTTGCAAGCAACATCAGAACTACAAAGTTAACAACACAGGAAGTCAACTTGATCCGACCATTTTCACATTTGTGTAAGAGGCAGGTGAACTCCTGCAATAGTCTCTGACTTTAAAACCAGCCTAAAGTTCCCAGTCAGAGATAGATGGAGCGGACGGTATATACCGAACAGCCAGCCATCAGGAAGACATACTTGCCTGACTCACTGCTTTTCCAGCTGCCCAACTCAACAGAATACTTTACTGAGCCTTCACCTCACGCATCATCCACCCACTGTGAGGAAGACACCTCCAGACACCGGAGAAGGTCAGTAGCTGACACCATGTCGTCTTCAGAGAGGACAAGATTCACAGAAGATGCGTCTTCCACCGGAGGTGAACAGGTTGGAAGCTTACTTGTGCGACATATGTTGTGGTCTGTAAGCGCACACGCTTGAAGGAGTAACGTCACACCACATATATACAAGGCTAAGAGGCGGTACAACACGGGTGTATAACTCTCTGGCCACAACACACAAAAATTAACGATGAAAACCACACTGGCGTACAGTGACCCCGTGCATACACTTTCGCGCCTCACCTACAGATACCATCTTGCCATAACTTAAGCTGCAATGGGAATCATACAGCTAAGCTGCCATGGCTAACAACAAAGCTTAGCTGCCATGGATATCAAACTTACTACCTCGGATTAAGTTGCTAAGGACACAGCAACCCGGTGAAGGGGGGCGATATCAGCAGGGATAGCAGGCTGAGCGGGACCATCACTGAGGGAGTGAGGAGCCAGTGTGACCGGCCGGAGGTGGAAGGTGTAGTGAGGAAGGTGGATCATGTAAGATGGAAAAGCAACGTCGAGCGGGCAGGAGTAGAGGGGAAGGTGAAGGGGAAGGTGATATTCGGTAGCGGTAGTGATGAAAGTGAACCAGTCGTGGTTGGGGTAAGCTCGGCTGATGAGGGAGAAACAGCCTAACTCAACCACAAGTCAGTCTCGTAACCAGCGAGCAGGTCAGGCCACCTTAACATGAACCTAACACGACAGAGACGAACTTCAAACATAAACCAACTCAGAAAAGGTCGGTTTGAGCTGACCTCTGCCTGACCAACCAGGGGGTAGGGAGTCAGGAGAGGTCATTAGGTGACTGACCAATCGGATCGGTGGGCTGACACAGGCTGGAAGGATAAGACAGCCAAGTGAGGCTGACCAGTGAGATGGAAGGGCATGGCTAGGTCTGGGGTCAGCACCAGTGTGGTGTGGGAGGCAGGAGGGTGGTGGTACCGGGGCGGTGGTGGAGGTGGCCAGGCCATGGTACCTTTAAGGTGGAGAGTGTGGCAACAGCAGGTGATGCAGGAGGCGGGAGCTCTGATTGTCTGCTGCCCTTTTCTGCTACAACTGCTGCTGCTGCTACTGTAGTTTGTGTTGTTTTTACCTGTTGTTGTTGTTGCTTGTGACGTGTACGGACGAACGTCAGCAAAACTGTGAAGTTCAAGGAAAAGAGGAAGATCCAACCTCCAAGTTGTGGGTGAATGTGAAGACCAACACGAGTGTTAAGACTTCAGAAATCATGAGACAAAAGACGACCCAACACCTTGCCATCATGATATCCTCCCTGACAACACCTTGCCATCATGATATCCTCCCTGACAACACTTTGCCATCATCATATCCTCCCTAACAACACCTTGCCATCATGATATCCTCCCTGACAACACCTTGCCATCATCATATCCTCCCTGACAACACACACGTCTCACGTATCACAAAACTCGGCTCCAACAAAAACAGTGTCTATTTTATTCGTAGGATTATCAAATGTTGTTGGCTTCTTCGCTTGCCATCATACTAATATCAAAATCTTATCCTTAAAACTACATGTAACGTAGAGGTGGAGCTGACACGTGAGATCCCTCCCCTGGGAAACAGTACTGGACGGTGAGCCGATTGTAGAGTGTGTGCTGAACTGGTTTGGACACATGGAGAGGATGAGTGAAGAGAGACAAAGAGGATTTACGTGGCAGAAGCGAGATAAAAGTCAATAATAATGAGCAAAGATAATAATAATAATAATAATAATAATGATAATAATAATAATAATAACAATAATAATAATAATAATAATAATAATAATAATAATAATAATAATAATGAGGATAATACTACTACCACTACTACTAATAATAATAATGATAATAATAATAATAATAATAATAATAATAATAATAATAATAACAATAATAATAATAATAATAAAATTTCCAAAACAAAATCATGAGTAAGGTCGAAGGCCGGGTCGTACCTTCGTGCTCAAGGGTCGTATCGTCATGCTCAAGGGTCATACCGTCATGCTCAAGGGTCATATCGTCGTGTTCAAGGGTCGTACCGTCGTGCTCAAGGGTCATACCGTCGTGCTCAAGGGTCATACCGTCGTGCTCAAGGGTCGTACCGTCGTGCTCAAGGGTCGTACCGTCGTGCTCAAGGGTCATACCGTCGTGCTCAAGGGTCATACCGTCGCGGTCAAGGGTCGTACCGTCGTGCTCAAGGGTCGTACCGTCGTGCTCAAGGGTCGTAACATCTTACCTAAAGATCTCACTACACGTCCTTATAAGTAACTCATATATATAAGTTTGACAGAAGCTCAAGATTACTAAGATGGCTTTCAATATTCTACAATCTTGCGGATATGTTCTCTCTGCTGACGTTTCGTACACATTTGAAGGAAGGAAGGAAGGAAAACAGTGCATCTAAGGTTAGTTTTAGATGCATCAAGTCGGTGGCCAGCTTGAAGAATCATGTTAGCAACTCCTGCACACAGCCTCTATCAGCTCTAACTATGTTAAGACATCCACAAACCATCACTGAAATGTTTCTAATAAAAACCTGAAAATATTAACTCGAAATTTTAAGTAACTTACTAAGACCTGGTGATCTATTACATTACGAAAACTTTCTAAATCTACTCACAGATCTGCATTGCTCTACAGGCAACCTTCACGAGCGTTTATCTTCCAGTGTGTGGAACGTTTTGTGTATATTTTGCAAGAGACGGCCCCTGGCTGAGAAGCGTTCTTGGACACGGCTAAAGTCCTGGAAGGCGCTTGGGTGGAGTCCTACAGAGCACTGCCTCCGCTGGTGATGTAATGCATGACATTTTCATGTTCATTCTACCTTACGACTTTCCTATAAGTTTCCTATCCACATAACTTTTCAATAAAAATTTCATTCGGGCAAACTAATCCTGCAAGGTATTTTTTCCACTTGTTTCCCGTGCGGCGTGGTGCCGGAGAGAGTGGAGGAAGGTGAGAGAGCCTTCGCTTTCTTATCCTTTTCTTCTACTGCTTTCACGGGTCTTTTTCCCTCTTTGCGTCAAGGCCAGAGCACCTCGCTTGGATCTTGGCTCTGTCTGGTCTGTGTATCTATGTAACACTGGCCAGACAGATGGCTGGGTACTGACTGCTTCCCAAAACGCTGCTCCACAGCGTTTGGTCGAGACGTTATATTAAATCAGATGATAGAAACAAACTCACATTGTTCGTGAGATCTGGTAATACTACGTGAAGGTGAGCTACACCGTCCTCTCTGCTGGTCATACATCGTCTCACGACCACCAACCCGCCTGGCTGGTCTGAACACACCAGTCGCCATGTGTGATGTGTCCTCCTTAGATTCTCCATTACCTTTTCACTATCATTCGCCTCGTCTTCTGTTGTGCACCGTGAGAGCCGTCTTTCCCCTAAATACCTTTGACGCACAACTTTTTTTGAATGGAAGATTTTTTTCCCACTTTCTAAAATATTAATTTCATCACTGCTTTCTTCCTCTCCCTTCTTGTGAAGGCCAGGCCTGTGAGGAGCGTCGTGTGAGGCCCCGGCTTCTGTGAGGAGTTGTATTCCAGCCTGGAGCCTCTCACACGAAAATCCTCACAACAGGACTATCAAAGACTTTTACACTGTTCTTATAGAAACAAAAGAGGGAGAAATTTACGCCATTGTAAATCTTCAAAGCTATTTAGGATATATCTTTGATATACTCCCTCTGCTATCTCTATTTTTCTCAACATATTCATCCATTAAAATAATAGTGTTTACAAGAAATTAGTGAATCAAGTGTTTAATAAGGTTTATACGAAACCATTGTTCTGGCTCAAAAGTGGTTCACTTTACACTTATTCAAATGTTGACTATTTCTTATTGTTTTACTCTACGTATATAAACATCTTGATAAATTACATTAGCGTCTTTATATTATAAACTGATGTGGATCAGCGATTACTGATTCTCTGAGATATGCGATATGTGTTGTCTGATGCATCATGTGTGTCGCCTAGTACACCATGTGTGCTGCCTAGTACACCATGTGTGGCTGCCTAGTACACCATGTGTGGCTGCCTAGTACACCATGTGTGCCGCCTAGTACACCATGTGTGCCGCCTAGTACACCATGTGTGCTGCCTAGTACACCATGTGTGCTGCCTAGTACACCATGTGTGCTGCCTAGTACACCATGTGTGCTGCCTAGTACACCATGTGTGCTGCCTGGTACACATTTTGGCTTACTCTCCCAACACTCCTGGCTTACCTCTCCCACACTCCTGGCGTACTCTCCCACACTCCTGGCTTACTCTCCACACTCTGGCTTACTCTCACCACACTCCTGGCTTAACTCTCCCCACACTCCTGGCTTACTGTTTCCAGCTCATGATCTTCAGCACACCTGGCTTACTCTCCCAACACTCCTGGCTTACTCTCACACTCCTGGCTTACTTCTCCCACACTCCTGGATTACTCTCCCACACTTCCTGGCTTACTCTCCCACACCCTGGCTTACTGTTTCCAGCCATGATCTTCCAGCACACTGGCTTACTGTTTCCAGGCATGATCTTCCAGCACACCTGGTTACTGTTTCCAGCTCATGATCTTCAGCACACCTGGCTTACTGTTTCCAGCTCATGATCTTCCAGCACACTGGCTTACTGTTTCCAGCCATGATCTTCCAGCACAACCTGGCTTACTGTTTCCAGGCATGATCTTCCAGCACACCTGGCTTACTGTTTCCAGCCATGATCTTCCAGCACACTGGCTTACTGTTTCCAGCTCATGATCTTCCAGCACACCTGGCTTACTCTCCACACACCTGGCTTACTGTTTCCAGCTCATGATCTTCCAGCACACTGGCTTACTGTTTCCAGGCATGATCTTCCAGCACACCTGCTTACTGTTTCCAGGCATGATCTTCCAGCACACCTGGTTACTGTTTCCAGCCCATGATCTTCAGCACACCTGGCTTACTGTTTCCAGGCATGATCTTCCAGCACACCTGGTTACTGTTTCCAGCCATGATCTTCCAGACACCTGGCTTACTGTTTCCAGGCATGATCTTCCAGCACACCTGGCTTACTCTCCCAACTCCTGGCTTACTCTCACACTCCTGGCTTATCTCCCACACTCCTGGCTTACTCCTCCCACACTCCTGGCTTACTGTTTCAGCCCATGATCTTCAGCACACCTGGCTTACTCTCCCTCACTCCTGGCTTACTCTCCCACAATCCTGGCTTACTCTCCACACTCCTGGCTTAACTCTCCCCACACTCCTGGATTACTCTCCCACACTCCGGCTTACTCTCCCACAATCCTGGCTTACTCTCCCACACCCTGGCTTACTGTTTCCAGCCCATGATCTTCCAGCACACCTGGCTACTGTTTCCAGGCCATGATCTTCCAGCACACCTGGCTTACTCTCCCACACTTCCTGGCTTACTCTCACACTCCTGGCTTACTTCTCCCACACTCCTGGCTTTCTCTCCCACACTCCTGGCTTACTCTCCCACACCCTGGCTTACTGTTTCCAGGCCATGATCTTCCAGCACACCTGGCTTACTCTCCACACTCTGGCTTACTCTCCCACACCCTGGCTTACTGTTTCCAGGCCATGATCTTCCAGCACACCTGGTTACTGTTTCCAGCCATGATCTTCCAGCACAACCTGGCTTACTGTTTCAGCCCATGATCTTCCAGACACCTGGCTTACTGTTTCAGCCCATGATCTTCAGCACACCTGGCTTACTCTCCACATCCTGGCTTACTCTCCCACATCTGGCTTACTCTCCACATCCTGGCTTACTCTCCACACTCCTGGCTTACTCTCCCTCACTCCTGGCTTACTCACCCACACTCCTGGCTTACTCTCACCACACTCCTGCTTACTCTCCCACACCCTGGCTTACTGTTTCCAGCTCATGATCTTCCAGCACACTGGCTTACTGTTTCCAGCTCATGATCTTCCAGCACACTGGCTTACTGTTTCCAGCCCATGATCTTCCAGCACACCTGGTTACTGTTTCCAGCCATGATCTTCCAGACACCTGGCTTACTGTTTCCAGCCCATGATCTTCCAGCACACCTGGCTTACTCTCCCACAATCCTGGCTTACTCTCCCTCACTCCTGGCTTACTCCTCCCACACTCCTGGCTTACTGTTTCCAGGCCATGATCTTCCAGCACACTGGCTTACTGTTTCCAGGCCATGATCTTCCAGCACACTGGCTTACTGTTTCCAGGCATGATCTTCCAGCACACCTGGCTTACTCTCCCACACTCCGGCTTACTCTCCCACAATCCTGGCTTACTCTCACCACACTCCTGGCTTACTATCCCACACTCCTGGCTTACTGTTTCCAGCTCATGATCTTCCAGCACAACCTGGCTTACTGTTTCAGCCCATGATCTTCAGCACACCTGGCTTACTGTTTCCAGCTCATGATCTTCCAGCACACCTGCTTACTGTTTCCAGCTCATGATCTTCCAGCACACCTGCTTACTGTTTCCAGCTCATGATCTTCAGCACACCTGGCTTACTGTTTCCAGCCATGATCTTCCAGACACCTGGCTTACTGTTTCCAGGCATGATCTTCCAGCACAACCTGGCTTACTGTTTCCAGCCCATGATCTTCAGCACACCTGGCTTACTCTCCCACAATCCTGGCTTACTCTCCACATCCTGGCTTACTCTCACACTCCTGGCTTACTTCTCCCACACTCCTGGCTTACTCTCCCACACTCCTGGCTTACTATCCCACACTCCTGGCTTATCTCCCACACTCCTGCTTACTCTCCCACACCCTGGCTTACTGTTTCAGCCCATGATCTTCAGCACACCTGGCTTACTGTTTCCAGGCATGATCTTCCAGCACACTGGCTTACTGTTTCCAGCTCATGATCTTCCAGCACACCTGGTTACTGTTTCCAGCCATGATCTTCCAGTACACCTGGCTTACTGTTTCCAGGCCATGATCTTCCAGTACACCTGGCTTACTGTTTCCAGCCATGATCTTCCAGTACACCTGGCTTACTGTTTCAGCCCATGATCTTCCAGTACACCTGGCTTACTGTTTCCAGGCCATGATCTTCCAGTACACCTGGCTTACTGTTTCCAGCCATGATCTTCCAGTACACCTGGCTTACTGTTTCCAGCCATGATCTTCCAGTACACCTGGCTTACTGTTTCCAGCCATGATCTTCCAGTACACCTGGCTTACTGTTTCCAGCTCATGATCTTCCAGCACACTGGCTTACTGTTTCCAGCTCATGATCTTCCAGCACAACCTGGCTTACTGTTTCCAGCCCATGATCTTCCAGCACAACCTGGCTTACTGTTTCCAGCTCATGATCTTCCAGCACACCTGGTTACTGTTTCCAGCCATGATCTTCCAGCACACCTGCTTACTGTTTCCAGCTCATGATCTTCCAGCACACTGGCTTACTGTTTCCAGGCATGATCTTCCAGCACACTGGCTTACTGTTTCCAGGCATGATCTTCCAGCACACTGGCTTACTGTTTCCAGGCATGATCTTCCAGCACACCTGGTTACTGTTTCCAGCCATGATCTTCCAGACACCTGGCTTACTGTTTCAGCCCATGATCTTCAGCACACCTGGCTTACTCTCCACATCCTGGCTTACTCTCCCACAATCCTGGCTTACTCTCCCACACCCTGGCTTACTGTTTCCAGGCCATGATCTTCCAGCACACTGGCTTACTGTTTCCAGGCCATGATCTTCCAGCACAACCTGGCTTACTGTTTCCAGCCATGATCTTCCAGCACAACCTGGCTTACTGTTTCCAGGCATGATCTTCCAGCACACCTGGTTACTGTTTCCAGCCATGATCTTCCAGACACCTGGCTTACTGTTTCCAGGCCATGATCTTCCAGCACACCTGGTTACTGTTTCCAGCCATGATCTTCCAGCACACCTGGCTTACTGTTTCCAGCCATGATCTTCCAGCACACCTGCTTACTGTTTCCAGGCCATGATCTTCCAGCACACCTGGCTTACTCTCCCAACACTCCTGGCTTACACTCCCACACTCCTGGATTACTCTCCCACACTCTGGCTTACTCTCACACTCCTGGCTTACACTCCCACACTCCTGGCGTACTCTCCCACACTCCTGGATTACTCTCCCACACTCCTGCTTACTCTCCACACTCTGGCTTACTCTCACACTCCTGGCTTAACTCTCCCCACACTCCTGGCTTACTATCCCACACTCCTGGCTTACTCTCCACACACCTGGCTTACTGTTTCAGCCCATGATCTTCCAGCACACTGGCTTACTGTTTCCAGGCATGATCTTCCAGCACACTGGCTTACTGTTTCCAGGCCATGATCTTCCAGACACCTGGCTTACTGTTTCCAGGCATGATCTTCCAGCACACTGGCTTACTGTTTCCAGGCATGATCTTCCAGCACAACCTGGCTTACTGTTTCCAGGCATGATCTTCCAGCACACCTGCTTACTGTTTCCAGGCATGATCTTCCAGCACACCTGGTTACTGTTTCCAGCCATGATCTTCCAGCACACCTGGCTTACTCTCCCAACACTCCTGGCTTACACTCCCACACTCCTGGCTTACTCTCCCACACCCATGGCTTACTCTCCACACACTCCTGGCTTACTCTCACCACACTCCTGGCTTACACTCCCACACTCCTGGCTTACTTCCCACACTCCTGGCTTACACTCCCACACTCCTGGCTTACTCACCCACACTCCTGGCTTACACTCCCACACTCCTGGCTTACACTCCCACACTCCTGGCTTACTCTCACACTCCTGGCTTACTGTTTCCAGCTCATGATCTTCAGCACACCTGGCTTACTCTCCCACACTCCTGGCTTACTCTCCCACAATCCTGGCTTACTCTCCACACTCTGGCTTACTCTCCCTCACTCCTGGCTTACTCTCCCACATCTGGCTTACTCTCCCACACTTCCTGGCTTACTCTCACACTCCTGGCTTACTCTCCCTCACTCCTGGCTTACTCTCCCTCACTCCTGGCTTACTCTCACACTCCTGGCTTACTCTCCCTCACTCCTGGCTTACTCTCCCAACACTCCTGGCTTACTCTCCCACACTCCTGGCTTACTCTCCCACACTCCTGGCTTACTATCCCACACTCCTGGCTTAACTCTCCCCACACTCCTGGCTACTCTCCCACACTCCTGCTTACTCTCCACACACTCCTGGCTTACCTCCCACACTCCTGGCTACTCTCCCACACTCTGCTTACTCTCCCACACCCTGGCTTACTCTCCACACACTCCTGGCTTACTCTCCCACATCCTGGCTTACTCTCCCAACACTCCTGGCTTACTCTCACACTCCTGGCTTACTCTCCCACAATCCTGGCTTACTCTCCCAACACTCCTGGCTTACTCTCACCACACTCCTGCTTACTCTCCCACACTCTGCTTACTCTCCCACAACTCCTGGCTTACTCTCCCACACCCTGGCTTACTGTTTCCAGCCCATGATCTTCCAGCCACACCTGGCTTACTCTCCCCACTCCTGGCTTACTCTCACCACACTCCTGCTTACTCTCCCACATCCTGGCTTACTCTCCACACACCTGGCTTACTGTTTCCAGCTCATGATCTTCCAGCACACCTGGCTTACTCTCACACTCCTGGCTTACTATCCCACACTCCTGGCTTATCTCCCACACTCCTGGCTTTCTCTCCCACACTCCTGGCTTACTCTCCCACACCCTGGCTTACTCTCCACATCCTGGCTTACTCTCCACACTCCTGCTTACTCTCCCACACCCTGGCTTACTCTCCCACAACTCCTGGCTTACTCTCACACTCCTGGCTTAACTCTCCCCACACTCCTGGATTACTCTCCACACACCTGGCTTACTGTTTCCAGGCATGATCTTCCAGCACACCTGGTTACTGTTTCCAGCCATGATCTTCCAGCACACCTGGCTTACTCTCCCTCACTCCTGGCTTACTATCCCACACTCCTGGCTTACTATCCCACACTCCTGGCTTTCTCTCCCACACTCCTGGCTTATCTCCCACACTCCTGCTTACTCTCCCACACCCTGGCTTACTGTTTCAGCCCATGATCTTCCAGACACCTGGCTTACTGTTTCCAGCTCATGATCTTCAGCACACCTGGCTTACTGTTTCCAGGCCATGATCTTCCAGTACACCTGGCTTACTGTTTCCAGCTCATGATCTTCAGCACACCTGGCTTACTCTCCCACACTCCTGGCTTACTCTCCCCACTCCTGCTTACTCTCCACACACTCCTGGCTTATCTCCCACACTCCTGCTTACTCTCCCACACTCCTGGCTTACTCTCCACACTCCTGGCTTACTCTCCCACAACTCCTGGCTTACTCTCCCACATCCTGGCTTACTCTCCCACACTCCTGGCTTACTCTCCCACACCCATGGCTTACTCTCCCACACTCCTGGCTTACTCTCCCACACTCCTGGCCTTACTCTCCCACACCCATGGCTTACTCTCCCACTCTCCTGGCTTACTCTCCCACACTCCTGGTCTTACTCTCCCACACTCCTGGCTTACTCTCCCACACTCCTGGCTTACTCTCCCACACTCCTGGCTTACTCTCCCACACTCCTGGCTTACTCTCCCACACTCCTGGCTTACTCTCCCACACTCCTGGCTTACTCTCCCACACTCCTGGCTTACTCTCCCACACTCCTGGCTTACTCTCCCACACTCCTGGCTTACTCTCCCACACTCCTGGCTTACTCTCCCACACTCCTGGCTTACTCTCCCACACTCCTGGCTTACTCTCCCACACTCCTGGCTTACTCTCCCACACTCCTGGCTTACTCTCCCACACTCCTGGCTTACTCTCCCACACTCCTGGCTTACTCTCCCACACTCCTGGCTTACTCTCCCACACTCCTGGCTTACTCTCCCACACTCCTGGCTTACTCTCCCACACTCCTGGCTTACTCTCCCACACTCCTGGCTTACTCTCCCACACTCCTGGCTTACTCTCCCACACTCCTGGCTTACTCTCCCACACTCCTGGCTTACTCTCCCACACTCCTGGCTTACTCTCCCACACTCCTGGCTTACTCTCCCACACTCCTGGCTTACTCTCCCACACTCCTGGCTTACTCTCCCACACTCCTGGCTTACTCTCCCACACTCCTGGCTTACTCTCCCACACTCCTGGCTTACTCTCCCACACTCCTGGCTTACTCTCCCACACTCCTGGCTTACTCTCCCACACTCCTGGCTTACTCTCCCACACTCCTGGCTTACTCTCCCACACTCCTGGCTTACTCTCCCACACTCCTGGCTTACTCTCCCACACTCCTGGCTTACTCTCCCACACTCCTGGCTTACTCTCCCACACTCCTGGCTTACTCTCCCACACTCCTGGCTTACTCTCCCACACTCCTGGCTTACTCTCCCACACTCCTGGCTTACTCTCCCACACTCCTGGCTTACTCTCCCACACTCCTGGCTTACTCTCCCACACTCCTGGCTTACTCTCCCACACTCCTGGCTTACTCTCCCACACTCCTGGCTTACTCTCCCACACTCCTGGCTTACTCTCCCACACTCCTGGCTTACTCTCCCACACTCCTGGCTTACTCTCCCACACTCCTGGCTTACTCTCCCACACTCCTGGCTTACTCTCCCACACTCCTGGCTTACTCTCCCACACTCCTGCTTACTCTCCCACACTCCTGACTTTCCAGCCATGATCTTCCAGCACACCTGGCTTACTGTTTCCAGCCCATGATCTTCCAGCACACCTGGCTTACTGTTTCCAGCCATGATCTTCCAGCACACCTGGCTTACTGTTTCCAGGCCATGATCTTCCAGCACACCTGGCTTACTGTTTCCAGCCCATGATCTTCCAGCACACCTGGCTTACTGTTTCCAGCCCATGATCTTCCAGCACACCTGGCTTACTGTTTCCAGCCCATGATCTTCCAGCACACCTGGCTTACTGTTTCCAGGCCATGATCTTCCAGCACACCTGGCTTACTGTTTCCAGCCCATGATCTTCCAGCACACCTGGCTTACTGTTTCCAGCTCATGATCTTCCAGCACACCTGGCTTACTGTTTCCAGCCCATGATCTTCCAGCACACCTGGCTTACTGTTTCCAGGCCATGATCTTCCAGCACACCTGGCTTACTGTTTCCAGCTCATGATCTTCCAGCACACCTGGCTTACTGTTTCCAGCTCATGATCTTCCAGCACACCTGGCTTACTGTTTCCAGGCCATGATCTTCCAGCACACCTGGCTTACTGTTTCCAGCCCATGATCTTCCAGCACACCTGGCTTACTGTTTCCAGGCCATGATCTTCCAGTACACCTGGCTTACTGTTTCCAGCCCATGATCTTCCAGCACACCTGGCTTACTGTTTCCAGGCCATGATCTTCCAGCACACCTGGCTTACTGTTTCCAGCCCATGATCTTCCAGCACACCTGGCTTACTGTTTCCAGCCCATGATCTTCCAGCACACCTGGCTTACTGTTTCCAGCCCATGATCTTCCAGCACACCTGGCTTACTGTTTCTAGTCCCTAACGACCCCAGTATGCCCCTCGCTTACCACTTCCAGGCCAAGATGTTCCAGCGGCAGTGGTTCACCGATCTCAATCCTTTGCCTCCTCCAGGACGCTCTTGGTTTACCGTTTCTTGGTCGTGAGTTCCTGAGCACTCATCATGTACTGCTCTCAGTCCCTCATGACCACAACATCCATCAGTGACCTTACTGGACTTTCTTCAGGGTTATTATAATCACAACAGATCCAGGTTCCCCTCGTTCACCTCTCGGTTCAAAAGGTCACTGGCGTTTGACCCCTTACCTGCTAACACTTCTCTGCCACCCATTCCTCTCTCCAACTTGCCTTTTCTCATTTCATACCAGTCTTCCCAGACCTGACCAGACCTGACCATGCATCAGTAAACCTTTAACTTCCTCTCTTGCTCTTGTAAACGTATCATCTTCCACCGGCCATGACAGGAGCCCGCTGGATACCAGAGCCAAGGCTGGAAGTCTGGTTGGGTACAATTATTTACTTTCGGTTCCAGGCAACCCCAGGCAGAACACTCACTTAAACTCAACTTACAGTTCAAACATCACAACAAAACTCCAGGGATTGACCACAAAGACCCATAGTCAGTGTTTTCATTCACCAGTTCAACTTCTTCCCAACTCTGAAAAGTTAAATTCATATATAGAGAAAGGAAAGAGTACTACCCACGTAGCTTCTGCAAAAGAATGGAAGAAGGCGGATGTGTTGGAAATTAATTGTTTAATTACTATATGTTGTATGAGGAGAGTTGATTGTGCAAGGAACGAGAGAGTAAGAGAGTTGTGGCGGGCTGGGTAGGGTGGGCTGAAATGGTTTGGTTATATGGAGAAGATGAGTGAAGAGATATTGACTCGGAGGATTATCGAGTTGAAAGACATGAGGCGTGCAAGGGAAAAAGCAAATTGGGACGGTATGGTATAGAGGAGACGACATGCAGTGAATGGGCTAAACCAGAGCATATGAAGCGGTCAAGGGAAACCTTGGAAAGGTGTGTTAGGCTTGCCTAGGTGAGAATAGATGTCTCTCATTACAGAGAGTGGATGTCTCTCATTATAGAGAGTGAAAGTCTCTCATTACAGAGAGTGGATGTGAGCCAATAAAGCGGCTAGGGCAAAACATCTCCCAGTCGAGGCCAACGGGAGTGAGAGGAAAAAGACCAAAATGGAAAAAAAAAAAGTGATTACAGTAATAACTCAGAGGTACGCTGATAGGCTGTAAGAAGAGGAACAGACGACAGTAGGAGGAGAATTCCACAGCTTAACCAACCAAATGATAGTTTAAGTAAGCATCCACTCCGTCGAGCCAGCCACTGACGCAGAAGAAGAGGACCAACGACCCTGAGATCAGGCCTTGTGGGTCGCCACTGTTAAACTGAACTCACTTGGGCAATAGTTCCCCTGACATGTGTCCCATGTTGCCCTTCACTCATCTTCCATTTAGTAAAGGTGTCTCCTTATTATGACTGGCTGAAGATCCAGCCTCGAACTCGACCTCTCATGTGGGGTAATGGGAAATGCCTTTCAACAGTTCAGCATCACACAATCCACACATCCACGTCTCAAGCAAAGCTCACTCCAACACACATGTTTATAGATATGTTAAACATGACCTCCTTCCTCTGAACGTGACCTCCTTCCTCTGAACGTGACCTCCTTCCTCTGAACGTGTACCATCCCACATCTAGGTAGTGTTTCCTGTACAACTAAACATCCATTTGTTTTCTGATCATGTTCGCCAGTGTTTGACAGACCCCCTCCAGGAGAGATCATGGTCTGTTAATGGGATCTGCAGCCTCCTTGAGAACATACAGAGAGCATTCATTAGGATCGTGTACCATATATAGGTTCAGACCCTCGATAAACCTATTCATATACCTTCTGATAACATGAATCCTTCCCAAGTCGTCCAATCCCATTTCTCTGGTGTTGGGGTGACCGCCTCCTGAACCGTGAATACACTTTCGTAATTATCATTTTGCTTGACACGTACTTCATCGCTACCTTCAACCATCCTCACTCTGGTATCCCACACCCTCGTTAGCTGTTCGTTAACCGACAGTCTACACTTCCTATAACCTCTCTACCTTCATCAGTCAGATGTACAAACACGTACGAAGTCATGATTCATTTATTGTGTTTCTCATAACCTGTTTTCTGAGATCACCACGACTGGGGCACGTCTGGGCCATGCCACCTCCTCCTCACTGGACGACACACAATATGACGACAGAAGCACACGAGAACGTGTCAGGGTCTGGACGTCTCTCTCTCTCTCTCTCTCTCTCTCTCTCTCTCTCTCTCTCTCTCTCTCTCTCTCTCTCTCTCTCTCTCGTTCTGTTTCTTGACGTCACAAATGTTTCAATGGGATCAGTGTCGCCCCCCCCCCTCTGCTCCACACACACACACACACACACACACACACACACACGACCATTCCCCTGCCTCCACCACTGTACCGGCCGTACCGTTCGTCACCCCAGAGCCGACAGCGTCAGTGTACCGTCCGTCACCTCAGCCTCTGACAGCGTCAGTGTACCGTCCGTCAGCCCAGCCTCTGACAGCGTCAGTGTACCGTCCGTCAGCCCAGCCTCTGACAGCGTCAGTGTACGGGAAGCAGCCCTCCTGACGCTGGGGGAGACATCCGCCTTTGTCTCTGTGTTTCTTGTATGTGTCTGGGAGGAGGTGGAGCGAGGCCTTCCTGGGAGCTGATGGCTGCCTCAAGTGATACTGTATTGATCACCCAGCCTCCTCTACACTCTCCTTCGTGTATATATATATATATATATATATATATATATATATATATATATATATATATATATATATTTTTTTTTTTATACTTTGTCGCTGTCTCCCGCGTTTGCGAGGTATATACATATATATATATATATATATATATATATATATATATATATATATATATATATATATATATATATACAAATCTTTTCCCAATATCGTGCCTGGGATCGAATCCGGTGAGTTATGGTAACCAGTAACCAAGACATCGAAAACGCCAAGTGCTTTACGAAAATAGATTCTTAAGTGAGAAGACTTTAGGGTACCACTTAATGAGAAGACTTTTGGGTACTACTTAAATGAGAGGACTTTAGGGTACTACTTAAAGTTACCAAAACACTTGATCTTCGACAATATTGAAATTAAAGTTATAATCCTTTACCATCTCCAGAATCTTACGTCTTCCATGGTTTCCAGTACTGGAACTCCGTCATTCCAGTAGAGTTTATGGACAGAAGGTCCTCTGGTGCCAGGTACTGTTCCCCAGAACTGCTCGAGATCTTTATAATGTCTTTCACCTCATGTCATCACCAGCCCAGATATGTTCATTATAACACTGGTCGTCATCTTCCATGTGCCAACATCTCTCACCTTAGTCATATCCAGTCATGAAAGTAGCAAACAAAAGATAACCCAACTTTCGTGAGTGATATAAACTAATATAAACTAATTAAAGATAACATATCTTCCCGAGAGATATAAACAAACATAAACTAACCCAAGATAACAATCTTCCTGAGAGATATAAACAAATATAAAGTAATCCAAATTAACAATCTTCCCGACATATAAACAAATATAAACTTATTAAAGATAACATATTTTACTGAGAGATATAAACTAATATAAACTAATTAAAGATAACCAGGGTCAGTTTCACTCTTGCTACTGTCCTGTTATTCTCCTGTTTTATTCTTGCCTTAATCTTGAGGAAACTCGTGCAGACTTTAGCCAACCTTTCTTACCCTGGCAATCTCTCGAAACTTTGATGATGGTTCAGAATCAAGCATTTCTCTTCAAACTTCTCTCATCTGGCGCTCCTTCAATTTTAATCTCTTGGCTCTTCTCTTCCCTCACCCAGCGGCTCGTGTGTGTATATAGAGCGCACCATAAGTATTTGGTTGTTCGTGATAGGTGTTCAAGAGATCTGGTCTTACCTTCAACCAGTCTCGGTACCAAACCCCCTCACATTGAGGACAGACAATCTCAACTTAAAAACACATAAACCACGTCTTCCCAACACTTCTTGTTGCTTTCCTCAGCTGACCATCGACCAATCTCCCTACAGACCACGCCTTAACCACTCCTAATGTTACAACCATCATGTCTATGAAAGTCTAGAACCAAAATCTTATTATGAAAAAGTATGAAATATCAACCACTCGCCAGCATCAGTATCAAAACAAATGAATCCTCTAACTGCAGCAACATATGAGGATTCGAAAACCTGAATCTACTCTGGAATTATGATAAAGATAACGTGTAAGAAATATGGATTCCTTATCTGTAGTCGTTCGTATTTTCCATTATTGTGGTTATCTATTATTTACAGAATCCTGCACATCATCTTGTGGCATTATGATGGCAAGTGTGGCAGTGCAGGCCAGTCTGCCTCATCCCTCCTTGACACTACACAGACAACCTCTCACCTCCAGCTTCTCTCTCATACAGGTCTGCTGTACTGTGTCCCCTCCAGTCCCTCCCTCACAGGTCTGCTGTACTGTGTCCCCTCCAGTCCCTCCCTCACAGGTCTGCTGTACTGTGTCCCCTCCAGTCCCTCCCTCACAGGTCTGCTGTACTGTGTCCCCTCCAGTCCCTCCCTCACAGGTCTGCTGTACTGTGTCCCCTCCAGTCCCTCCCTCGCAGGTCTGCTGTACTGTGTCCCCTCCAGTCCCTCCCTCACAGGTCTGCTGTACTGTGTCCCCTCCAGTCCCTTCCCTCACAGGTCTGCTGTACTGTGTCCCCTCCAGTCCCTCCCTCGCAGGTCTGCTGTACTGTGTCCCCTCCAGTCCCTCCCTCACAGGTCTGCTGTACTGTGTCCCCTCCAGTCCCTCTCTCACAGGTCTGCTGTACTGTGTCCCCTCCAGTCCCTCCCTCACAGGTCTGCTGTACTGTGTCCCCTCCAGTCCCTCCCTCACAGGTCTGCTGTACTGTGTCCCCTCCAGTCCCTCCCTCACAGGTCTGCTGTACTGTGTCCCCTCCAGTCCCTCCCTCACAGGTCTGCTGTACTGTGTCCCCTCCAGTCCTTCCCTCACAGGTCTGCTGTACTGTGTCCCCTCCAGTCCCTCCCTCACAGGTCTGCTGTACTGTGTCCCCTCCAGTCCCTCCCTCACAGGTCTGCTGTACTGTGTCCCCTCCAGTCCCTCTCTCACAGGTCTGCTGTACTGTGTCCCCTCCAGTCCCTCCCTCACAGGTCTGCTGTACTGTGTCCCCTCCAGTCCTTCCCTCACAGGTCTGCTGTACTGTGTCCCCTCCAGTCCCTCCCTCACAGGTCTGCTGTACTGTGTCCCCTCCAGTCCCTCCCTCACAGGTCTGCTGTACTGTGTCCCCTCCAGTCCCTCCCTCGCAGGTCTGCTGTACTGTGTCCCCTCCAGTCCCTCCCTCACAGGTCTGCTGTACTGTGTCCCCTCCAGTCCCTCCCTCACAGGTCTGCTGTACTGTGTCCCCTCCAGTCCTTCCCTCACAGGTCTGCTGTACTGTGTCCCCTCCAGTCCCTCCCTCACAGGTCCCCTCCGGTTCTTATCTTGTCGCTATCGTCCCAGTCTTACATGATCCAGCCAACTTTGCCTCACCTGTTCGATTCCAGGCACAATAATTACCACAGTGAGGGCCAGGGTGGCAGGGGTTACCACAGTGAGGGCCAGGGTGGCAGGGGTTACCACAGTGAGGGCCAGGGTGGCAGGGGGTTACCACAGTGAGGACCAGAGTGGCAGGGGTTACCACAGTGAGGGCCAGGGTGGCAGGGGGTTACCACAGTGAGGACCAGAGTGGCAGGGGTTACCACAGTGAGGACCAGGGTGGCAGGGGGTTACCACAGTGAGGGCCAGGGTGGCAGGGGGTTACCACAGTGAGGGCCAGGGTGGCAGGGGTTACCACAGTGAGGGCCAGGGTGGCAGGGGGTTACCACAGTGAGGACCAGAGTGGCAGGGGTTACCACAGTGAGGGCCAGGGTGGCAGGGGTTACCACAGTGAGGACCAGAGTGGCAGGGGTTACCACAGTGAGGGCCAGGGTGGCAGGGGGTTACCACAGTGAGGACCAGAGTGGCAGGGGTTACCACAGTGAGGACCAGAGTGGCAGGGGTTACCACAGTGAGGGCCAGGGTGGCAGGGGTTACCACAGTGAGGGCCAGGGTGGCAGGGGTTACCACAGTGAGGACCAGGGTGGCAGGGGTTACCACAGTGAGGGCCAGGGTGGCAGGGGTTACCACAGTGAGGGCCAGGGTGGCAGGGGTTACCACAGTGAGGGCCAGGGTGGCAGGGGTTACCACAGTGAGGGACCAGGGTGGCAGGGGTTACCACAGTGAGGGTCAGGGTGGCAGGGGGTTACCACAGTGAGGGCCAGGGTGGCAGGGGGTTACCACAGTGAGGGCCAGGGTGGCAGGGGGTTACCACAGTGAGGGACCAGAGTGGCAGGGGTTACCACAGTGAGGGCCAGGGTGGCAGGGGTTACCACAGTGGCAGGGGTTACCACAGTGAGGGCCAGGGTGGCAGGGGTTACCACAGTGAGGGCCAGGGTGGCAGGGGTTACCACAGTGAGGGCCAGGGTGGCAGGGGTTACCACAGTGAGGGCCAGGGTGGCAGGGGGTTACCACAGTGAGGGCCAGAGTGGCAGGGGTTACCACAGTGAGGGCCAGGGTGGCAGGGGGTTACCACAGTGAGGGCCAGGGTGGCAGGGGTTACCACAGTGAGGGCCAGGGTGGCAGGGGGTTACCACAGTGAGGGCCAGGGTGGCAGGGGTTACCACAGTGAGGGTCAGGGTGGCAGGGGGTTACCACAGTGAGGGCCAGGGTGGCAGGGGGTTACCACAGTGAGGACCAGGGTGGCAGGGGTTACCACAGTGAGGGCCAGGGTGGCAGGGGTTACCACAGTGAGGGACCAGGGTGGCAGGGGGTTACCACAGTGAGGGCCAGGGTGGCAGGGGTTACCACAGTGAGGGCCAGGGTGGCAGGGGGTTACCACAGTGAGGGCCAGGGTGGCAGGGGGTTACCACAGTGAGGGCCAGGGTGGCAGGGGGTTACCACAGTGAGGGTCCAGGGTGGCAGGGGTTACCACAGTGAGGGCCAGGGTGGCAGGGGGTTACCACAGTGAGGGCCAGGGTGGCAGGGGGTTACCACAGTGAGGGCCAGGGTGGCAGGGGTTACCACAGTGAGGACCAGGGTGGCAGGGGGTTACCACAGTGAGGGCCAGGGTGGCAGGGGTTACCACAGTGAGGGCCAGGGTGGCAGGGGTTACCACAGTGAGGGCCAGGGTGGCAGGGGTTACCACAGTGAGGGCCAGGGTGGCAGGGGTTACCACAGTGAGGGTCAGGGTGGCAGGGGTTACCACAGTGAGGGCCAGGGTGGCAGGGGTTACCACAGTGAGGGCCAGGGTGGCAGGGGGTTACCACAGTGAGGGCCAGGGTGGCAGGGGTTACCACAGTGAGGGCCAGGGTGGCAGGGGGTTACCACAGTGAGGGCCAGGGTGGCAGGGGGTTACCACAGTGAGGGCCAGGGTGGCAGGGGTTACCACAGTGAGGGCCAGGGTGGCAGGGGGTTACCACAGTGAGGGCCAGGGTGGCAGGGGGTTACCACAGTGAGGGCCAGGGTGGCAGGGGTTACCACAGTGAGGGCCAGGGTGGCAGGGGGTTACCACAGTGAGGGTCAGGGTGGCAGGGGTTACCACAGTGAGGGCCAGGGTGGCAGGGGGTTACCACAGTGAGGGCCAGGGTGGCAGGGGGTTACCACAGTGAGGGCCAGGGTGGCAGGGGTTACCACAGTGAGGGCCAGAGTGGCAGGGGTTACCACAGTGAGGGCCAGGGTGGCAGGGGGTTACCACAGTGAGGGTCAGGGTGGCAGGGGGTTACCACAGTGAGGGCCAGGGTGGCAGGGGTTACCACAGTGAGGGCCAGGGTGGCAGGGGTTACCACAGTGAGGGCCAGGGTGGCAGGGGGTTACCACAGTGAGGGTCAGGGTGGCAGGGGGTTACCACAGTGAGGGTCAGGGTGGCAGGGGTTACCACAGTGAGGGCCAGGGTGGCAGGGGGTTACCACAGTGAGGGCCAGGGTGGCAGGGGGTTACCACAGTGAGGGCCAGGGTGGCAGGGGGTTACCACAGTGAGGGCCAGGGTGGCAGGGGGTTACCACAGTGAGGGCCAGAGTGGCAGTTCTTTATCAACCATTAGACTGTGATAAGCCAATATAGCCCCAGTGTTAAGAACCAGGTTTATACATCTCCATAACTATGACATTCCATGAGAAATATTGAGTTGTTCATCGTACGATATATTCACGTGTGAGAGATGATCATTACCTGACTTAAAATCCGAAATGTTTTTGATTAATCTCAATTAATCTCTGAGCACAACACGAGTGGTTGCCTGATCCCGTGAGCCAAGGTGTGGACGAGCTGGTTAGTGAGACACAAATGAATCGCTTTTCCCAGCACGAGAATCACTTGATTGGCAGACTGGCTACGAGTGGTTATGTGACGTCATTAATATGGACCGAGCTCAGCTGCCAGGCTAGGACGAGGGTGGCGCTCTGTCTCCTGGGCTCAGCTGCCAGGCTAGGACGAGGGTGGCGCTCTGTCTCCTGGGCTCAGCTGCCAGGCTAGGACGAAGGTGGCGCTCTGCCTCCTGGGCTCAGCTGCCAGGCTAGGACGAAGGTGGCGCTCTACCTCCTAGGCTTCTCTCTTGCTCTCTCTTCAGGGAAAATCTATCTCAGCAACAGCAGACTGGCCGCAGTGCTTCATCTCCGGAGTATAAACACTTCCTCGTTCGTCCTCCTTCTTGCTAAGGTTCAAGATGTTGAGCCGGAGTTTGTCTGGCCTCTTATATAAGGTGATGGAGTGATGGAAGAGTAGAGAGGGAGACGCAGGTAACACGGCAACACTGGCTTTCTTAACAAGTGCAGGCGAGAGCAGTTCAAGGGCAGAGTTATTGCTGCGACAGGGAGTTGGAGGAGAGGTGGGTGTACCCAGGTGACGATGAAGTGGAGGGAAGGTACCAGTACCTCGGTGACGGTGAGTGAGAGGCGTGGCAGGAGTCCTGTGGCTCTGGTGCAAGAGCAGGAGGCGTGGAGAGGTCGTGGGTGGGGTGGTGACCCACTGCTAGGTCTCGCGGTGCTGTTGTAGACGCGGCTCTGTGCTTGTACTGCAGGTTCCATGGTTCGAGGGAAGGTGGCGATTATCGAGGTTCATCATTCTTTGCTTTTCTTGCAGGAGCAAGATGGTGTCGCCTCGTTCTCTCACTCGGGCTGCTGCAGGAGACGGGCAGTGGCGAGGAGTTCCTTCCTGGTGGGGGAAGGAAGGAGGTGCAGTCACTTGGAACTGTTCCTGAAGGAAGTTGTGGATGCCACACACACACCTTCTGCCAGAGAGGGTGAGGCGAACCTGGGATAGGTCCAGTTATGGGACAACATCCAACCTGACTCACTCAGGTCGAGCCCACGCCAGGGTGTGGAGTGACCCCCCTGCCACTGTGCTACCTGACAGATGGTTTCTACAAGCCCGCCTGCTGTGTGGGCCATACGAGGCAACACTGAGGAAGGCAATGTGTTCAGATCACTGACTGGGAATGATGGAACGAACTGGCTGCTGCCTGGGGTACCTCCTGCTGTGAAGGGTTATGACAACCAGGCCTGGTGCTGGCTACAGGGGCGGCTCACACAGCATTTACCCGAAGGTCAAGTGTGTTGTGGTACTGTGAGGCACCACTACAGGTCTCACGATACTTAATATTTCCTCATTGGTTTTCGTGTCTTCCTGAACCTCTACATTGTTACCAAGCCTTACTCTCTTTAGACTAGGCCTTTCCGTGTCTTCTTTCCGTTTCCAATTATTTTCTGTTTATTCTCTTTTGTACCTACTCCACCTCCACCTCCTCTTCCTCCACCTCCTCCACCTCCACCTCCTCCTCCTCCACTTCCTCGTAGTCCCTGACTCTGCCCTCTTCCATCCACCCTCTTATTCCTGCCACGAGATCCTCCCTCCTGGTCGTTCCTTCCTTCCTCTTCCTTCTCCCTCCATCTCTCTTCCCGTTTCCTTATAACATTTCTTCTCTTTTATATCACTTTACCTCCCATTTTTCCCTTGCTCACACTTTCTCTTTCACCCTCTCTCTTCTCTCTTCCCCTTCGGACACATTTTCTCCCCATTCTCTTCATAATCTGGGGTATCGGTGCCCCAGTCTCCCTGTCACCTTTCAAGATTGAGAGATGTAGCGCAGCAGATTAACCTGCCAGGGTCACAGGTCGCTCAGAGACCAGGCCTTTACCTACACTGCGATCATCACTGTCTGCGAGGAGCTGCTCAGAACTTACGAAGGACTGGTTCCTCCTCACACAAAACTACTCCTCCTACATCTGAGGCATTTTTGTCTCCCACATACTTAACTAAGGCGTCGAGTGTGACATACTCCAAGTTATAAGTCTTCTACTGTAAGACTCGACCCATCCATTCTTTGTCGCAGTGTTGGTTCTCTGTTCGTCTTCTAAAGACATTACTTTGGTTTGTGGCTCTCGAGGGCTGGCTTAATGTGTACCCCGACCATTAGCAAGACCACATACCACCCAGCAAGCCACTGCGTCACAAGATTACTGTGTATACGTTAGCAATTCAAGGACGAGCCATTGTAATGTCTGTTTCTTTCCTTCCACCGGTAAGCTTTGGAACTCCTGCTCAGATTCTCTTCAGTCTCTATCCTTCGTCTTTCTATTTCTCCTTTTCTCTGTTCACTCAGCCTTTTCTTGTTGTATTTACGCATGGCTTCACTGAAGTCTGTTAACATCTCTTAAAGGTCATGTCCAATACTGGTAGTGAACGTGACCTGAATGGAGAGAGATCGTTCAGGGAAGAGATAAGGTCACAATGAACGGAACTAAAGATCAGTGACCTCCCGAATCTCCCAGACGTTATACACAGGTTATGTTGTGGTTATACACAGGTTATGTTGTGGTTATACACACGTATGTTCTGGTTATACACACGTTATGTTCTGGTTATGGTTATACACATGTTATGCTGTGGTTATAAACGCGTTATGTTGTGGTTATACACACGTTATGTTGTGGTTATGGTTATACACATGTTATGTTGTGGTTATACACATATTATGTTGTGGTTAAGATTCTTTTAAAGTCATGAGCTACAGTGTGTTGCTGGCCACATACGTGAACATCACACAAGGAAGGAAGGCACGGCAGTGTGCAGGGACATCCGGGGTCTTCCTCTTCATGTTGTCAACCAACAACAACAACAACAACAACAGTATAGTAAATGTTGTTGATTATGTCAGTTTATGGCGCGTTTGTTTCCAGTTGGAAGAGTCAAAGGTTAACATATAAGTTGAGAGGTGAGCGGTCTGCTCCATCACTGAAGACGAATGGTAAACAAGTCGTCCAGGGAGTCTTACTGTCATATCCTACATCTATCTTTCAGTACTGCAACTATATTACTACTACTACTACTACTACTACTACTACTACTACTACTATACTACTACTACCCCTACTACTACTACTACTGCAACTACTGCTACTACTACTACTACTGCTGCTGCTACTACTGCTACTACTACTACTACTGCTACTACTACTGCTACTACTACTACTACTACTACTACTACTACTACAACAACCATTGTTATCAGGTTATTCGTCAAGAACTTTCGTGTGGTCGTCCAGTCTCAAGTTTAGCCAGGCTATGTTCTGAGCGTCTGCAACATCCTAGCAACGGTGCTCCCTCCTCGTCTGACCAGCTCATCCATTATTCACAAGTCATGTCTCGTGTTTCACTTCCTCACTCTTCCTGCCACTGACCAGCCTGGCTGCACTCTACCCCCGGCCTTATGACCTGACCTCCCCGACCATCAGGTGACCTGACCCCCGCGTACTACTCCCGTCTTGCTGCCTTGTCCCCCATTTTCCTAACCTCCCACATCCAGTGGCCAGTGTACCATCAGCTTTACATGTGTCTTGTGTGGCTCGTGATGATGAGCCGGCCACACCACACTGATGGTTAATCAATGTATCAGTGTCATAACCAAGGTCGTACTTCATCCTTCCTTCCTGACCGGTGCACTGCTTCCTCCTCTCCACAGTCCATTACTCTGCCTCATTGTTCCTCAATGTATCACTCGACACTTCCCCTGCTGACCACCAGTCTACCTGCTCTTAATACCACAGGTTGCTGGGTTCTGGATGGTATGGGTCCATCACCACCATGATCGCCTGCTGAGGAAGTCCAGTGACTGGGTCGTGGGACGTGAGGCTGGGAGACCTGCTCCTCACACCGTCACCAGCGAAGCTCAATATGTTAACGTTTTCCATAACTCAGTCCTGGCTATCGTCTCCCTCCCTCCTCGGTGCTGTCTTGTCATCTGTGTGTGTGTGTGTGTGTGTGTGTGTGTGTGTATGTGTGTGTGTGTGTGTGTGTGTGTTTACGACCGGCTATTCTGGTGTATGAATGCATACTGACCCTTCGAGTACGACAGTACGACCCTTGGGTATGACGACCTGGCCTTTAATGTGCCAGACCTGATACACAATGGTCGTACGGTCTTGCTCGAAGGTCGTATCATCCAGTTCGAAGGGGACGACACTCCCCCGTGAGCAGCACCAGCGTCGACCTCCGTGGCTGGGTCTCCGCCGCTACCCCACCTGTACCTCCCAGGCAACGGCTGGCTGCCACAGTCGTGTGCGACGACAGACTCACCACAGTAGTGCTCCTCACACCTCCACTGTCTTCCTCACCTTCCTGTACACTGACACAGGAGACATACTGCCTCAGCCTTCACTCTCATCTGACACAGGAGACATACTGCCTCAGCCTTCACTCTCATCTGACACAGGAGACATACTGCCTCAGCCTTCACTCTCATCTGACACAGGAGACATACTACCCCAGCCTTCACTCTCATCTGACACAGGAGACATACTACCCCAGCCTTCACTCTCATCTGACACAGGAGACATACTACCCCAGCCTTCACTCTGATTCATTTCTTTGAAAGGAAAAAAACATTTCCAAAGTCGCTTAGTGAAAACCAGCCGGCCATTCCCGATCGCTCTCTCACTACGCTCCAGCATCAGACTCACTTCCTGATGCGTACAGCGCTACCATACGCGAGGGGAAACAAGGAGGAAGCGACGATCTAACGCGTGTTTCCCTCCACAGACCAGAGCATCTGATCAACAGCTGTCACAGGAGAGCTGAGCAGAGTGAAGCACTCCCAGGAACGTGTCTCAACGGGAATCTTTTCACCGTCACCTCATGTGCCAGAACGTGACTCATAACTCAAAGGTCTTCACAGTATCATGTGTCGCCATGATCACAACAGATAAGAGAGATCACAACAAATTACAGAATTCTCTTGTGCGTATTTGACCATCAGCCAATACTCTTGCGTACCAACACCAGACGGACAGAAGACTGTGTTGGTCAGCGTGTAACACCATCACGGGTCCTCCTGTGGTCTGTCCTTCCCCTCGCCAGGCAAATGTAACCAGTTCACTTCTGTCAGCCAGATGGAACAGCACTCGTGCACTGGACGCCTCAAGCTAGCCTTACCCTGGCCGTCAGCAACTCGACATCAGCGCCATCTTTCCTTCATTTAGCCTCACCTTGCGTGTGAGGGAGGGAAACCCTCGTGTGATGGTCACCAGGCCACAGACCACACTACTGAAGGTAAGGTACAGCAAGCAGGTATGGTCCCTTACTGGCCAGCAGCAGACCACAGGTCACGGACCATCAAACAGGTATGGTCCCTTGCTGGCCAGCAGCAGACCACAGGTCACGGATCATCAAGCAGGTAGGGTCCATTGCTGGCTAGGAGCAGACCGCAGGTCACGGACCATCAAGCAGGTAGGGTCCCCTGCTGGCCAGGAGCAGACCGCAGGTCACGGACCATCAAGCAGGTAGGGTCCCCTGCTGGCCAGGAGCAGACCGCAGGTCACGGACCATCAAGCAGGTAGGGTCTGTCGTCCTCGAAACGTTTGAAACAATGAATCTGTTCTGTCCACAACACATCGATCCTGACCACTGACAGTCTCTTGCCGATCATCACCAGCACACTAATGATCATTATGACGTCATCCGTGACGACAGTGGTGTGTCACAGGAAGTAACGACCCACCACAGGTGGTCAGGCGTCACTGGTTCAGTCGTTAATGAGTCACACATCCCAAGCCAAGGTGTATTTATCTGTTCATGTTCAGCTTAGTGTGAGGGTACCACATCCTCAGCTCAAGCTGTGCTGTCTACTGTTACCTCACTATTACGTCATCCACATACATACATACATACATACATACATACATACATACATACATACATACATACATGCATGCATACATACATGCATGCATACATACATATATAAATACATACATACATACATGCATACATAAATACATATATACATACATACATACATACATACATACATACATACATACATACATACATACATACATGCATGCATACATACATACATACATACATACATGCATGCATACATACATTATAAATACATACATACATGCATACATACATATATATACATACATACATACATACATACATACATACATACATACATACATACATACATACATGCATACATAAATACATATATACATACATACATACATACATACATACATATATACATACATACATACATGCATACATACGTACATATATACATACATACATACATACATACATACATACATACATATATACATACATACATACATACATACATACATACATACATACATGCATACATAAATACATATATACATACATACATATATACATACATACATAAATACGGGCAGGCAGACAGACAAATATGCATATGAACACACACACACACACACACACACACACACACACAGAGGTGACCTACAATGACCCTGCCAGCTGAAACAGCCGGACTGGTTGTTAGCAGTGTCGTAAATCCCCAGCAGAGAGATACTACAGCGAGCTTACAGATACACTCGAACGTAAACAATCCACTGTAGACACACTCCATCATACCAGACGTAAACAAGATATCTAGAGAAGGTTTATGATTACGAAGACGCAAACATGATGACGTGTGACACATCTTTCAGCGTCCAGGACCAGTGTGACACTGGGTCTTCAGCGTCCAGGACCAGTGTGACACTGGGTCTTCAGCGTCCAGGACTAGTGTGACACTGGGTCTTCAGCGTCCAGGACCAGTGTGACACTGGGTCTTCAGCGTCCAGGACTAGTGTGACACTGGGTCTTCAGCGTCCAGGACCAGTGTGACACTGGGTCTTCAACGTCCAGGACCAGTGTGACACTGGGTCTTCAGCGTCCAGGACCAGTGTGACACCGGGTCTTCAACGTCCAGGACCAGTGTGACACTGGGTCTTCAACGTCCAGGACCAGTGTGACACGTGTCTTTAGCGTCCAGGACCAGTGTGACACTGGGTCTTCAACGTCCAGGACCAGTGTGACACGTGTCTTTAGCGTCCAGGACCAGTGTGACAATGGGTCTTCAACGTCCAGGACCAGTGTGACACTGGGTCTTCAACGTCCAGGACCAGTGTGACACTGGGTCTTCAGCGTCCAGGACCAGTGTGACACTGGGTCTTCAGCGTCCAGGACCAGTGTGACACTGGGTCTTCAGCGTCCAGGACTAGTGTGACACTGGGTCTTCAGCGTCCAGGACCAGTGTGACACTGGGTCTTCAACGTCCAGGACCAGTGTGACACTGGGTCTTCAGCGTCCAGGACCAGTGTGACACCGGGTCTTCAACGTCCAGGACCAGTGTGACACTGGGTCTTCAACGTCCAGGACCAGTGTGACACGTGTCTTTAGCGTCCAGGACCAGTGTGACACTGGGTCTTCAGCGTCCAGGACCAGTGTGACACTGGGTCATCCTTGAACACAACATTACGACCATTGAGCACGACAACACGACCCTTGAACACAACATTACGACCATTGAGCACGACAAAGCGACCCTTGAACACAACATTACGACCCTTGAAGACGACAGTGCGACCATTATGGACGATGGCAGCACGAGGGTATGACAGTGTGAACTCTGACCTTACCCTTGAAGGTTAGGTCAAAAGCAAGGCCATCATACCCAAGTGTCGCGCCCTCCTGCTCAAAGGTCGTACCGTCGTGCTCAAAGGTCGTACCGTCGTGCTCAAAGGTCGTACCGTCGTGCTCAAAGGTCGTACTGTCGTGCTCAAGGGTCGTACTGTCGTGCTCAAGGGTCGTGCTGTCGTGCTCAAGGGTCGTGTTGTCGTGCTCAAGGGTCGTACTGTCGTGCTCAAGGGTCGTACTGTCGTGCTCAAGGGTCGTGCTGTCGTGCTCAAGGGTCGTGTTGTCGTGCTCAAGGGTCGTACTGTCGTGCTCAAGGGTCGTACTGTCGTGCTCAAGGGTCGTGTTGTCGTGGTCAAGGGTCGTGCTGTCGTGCTCAAGGGTCGTGCTGTCGTGCTCAAGGGTCGTACTGTCGTGCTCAAGGGTCGTGTTGTCGTGGTCAAGGGTCTGTTGTCGTGCTCAAGGGTCGTGTTGTCGTGCTCAAGGGTCGTACCGTCGTGCTCAAGGGTCGTACCGTCGTGCTCAAGGGTCGTACACTTCTTGAAGGCTTCAGGTTCGGTGAAACTTAAGTGAAGCCTCTCCATCAACCTTAAGTGAAGCCTCTCCTTCAACCTTAAGTGAAGCCTCTCCATCAACCTTAAGTGAAGCCTCTCCATCAACCTTAAGTGAAGCCTCTCCTTCAACCTTAAGTGAAGCCTCTCCATCAACCTTAAGTGAAGCCTCTCCATCAACCTTAAGTGAAACCTCTTAGTAAGTCGTAAAGCGAAACCTTTCTGGAAAGCTGACGAGCGTCTAAATGAAACCGTAGAAACCAGACCACAAAACCTTCGTGGACGTGAACCTCCATCCTCCCGGGAACCTCGTCCACACACACACACACACACACACACACACACACACACACACACACACACACACACACTACGGATGGTCAATATCACAAACCATTTTCCTATGTAAGTAGTCAATGCTGCCTTGGTCAACACTGACGAACTCTCAAGTACACTTATGGACAGCTACGTTATGGTGTTCTCCTTGTCGTCTGTTACTTATAATGATTCCACATTTATCTTAAAGATAAATCTTCATAACTGTTGTGAGCAGTGATGACTTCTGTTGTGGGCGGTGATGACTTCTGTTGTGGGCAGTGACGACTTCTGTTGTGGGCAGTGATGACTTCTGTTGTGGGCGGTGATGACTTCTGTTGTGGGCGGTGATGACTTCTGTTGTGGGCAGTGACGACTTCTGTTGTGGGCAGTGATGACTTCTGTTGTGGGCGGTGATGACTTCTGTTGTGGGCAGTGACGACGTCTGTTGTGGGCGGTGATGACTTCTGTTGTGGGCGGTGATGACTTCTGTTGTGGGCAGTGATGACTTCTGTTGTGGGCAGTGATGACTTCTGTTGTGGGCAGTGATGACTTCCGTTGTGGGCAGTGACGACTTCTGTGGTGGGCAGTGATGACTTCTGTTGTGAGCAGTGATGACTTCTGTTGTGGGCGGTGATGACTTCTGTTGTGGGCGGTGATGACTTCTGTTGTGGGCAGTGATGACTTCTGTTGTGGGCAGTGACGACTTCTGTCGTGGGCAGTGACGACTTCTGTCGTGGGCAGTGATGACTTCCGTTGTGGGCAGTGACGACGTCTGTTGTGGGCAGTGATGACTTCCGTTGTGGGCAGTGACGACTTCTGTCGTGGGCAGTGACGACTTCTGTCGTGGGCGGTGATGACTTCTGTTGTGGGCGGTGATGGCTTCTGTTGTGGACAGTGATGACTTCTGTTGTGGGCAGTGACGACTTCTGTCGTGGGCAGTGACGACTTCTGTCGTGGGCGGTGATGACTTCTGTTGTGGGCAGTGATGACTTCTGTTGTGGGCAGTGACGACTTCTGTTGTGGGCAGTGATGACTTCCGTTGTGGGCAGTGACGACTTCTGTGGTGGGCAGTGATGACTTCCGTTGTGGGCAGTGATGACTTCTGTTGTGGGCAGTGATGACTTCCGTTGTGGGCAGTGACGACTTCTGTGGTGGGCAGTGATGACTTCCGTTGTGGGCAGTGATGACTTCTGTTGTGGGCAGTGATGACTTCTGTTGTGGGCAGTGATGACTTCTGTTGTGGGCAGTGATGACTTCTGTTGTGGGCAGTGATGACTTCTGTTGTGGGCAGTGACGACTTCTGTGGTGGGCAGTGATGACTTCCGTTGTGAGCAGTGATGACTTCTGTTGTGGGCAGTGATGACTTCCGTTGTGGGCAGTGACGACTTCTGTGGTGGGCAGTGATGACTTCCGTTGTGGGCAGTGATGACTTCTGTTGTGGGCAGTGATGACTTCTGTTGTGGGCAGTGATGACTTCTGTTGTGGGCAGTGATGACTTCTGTTGTGGGCAGTGACGACTTCTGTTGTGGGCAGTGATGACTTCCGTTGTGAGCAGTGATGACTTCTGTTGTGGGCAGTGATGACTTCCGTTGTGGGCAGTGACGACTTCTGTGGTGGGCAGTGATGACTTCCGTTGTGGGCAGTGATGACTTCTGTTGTGGGCAGTGATGACTTCTGTTGTGGGCAGTGATGACTTCTGTTGTGGGCAGTGATGACTTCTGTTGTGGGCAGTGATGACTTCCGTTGTGGGCAGTGATGACTTCTGTTGTGGGCAGTGATGACTTCTGTTGTGGGCAGTGACGACTTCTGTTGTGGGCAGTGATGACTTCTGTTGTGGGCAGTGACGACTTCTGTGGTGGGCAGTGATGACTTCCGTTGTGAGCAGTGATGACTTCTGTTGTGGGCAGTGATGACTTCCGTTGTGGGCAGTGACGACTTCTGTGGTGGGCAGTGATGACTTCCGTTGTGGGCAGTGATGACTTCTGTTGTGGGCAGTGATGACTTCTGTTGTGGGCAGTGATGACTTCTGTTGTGGGCAGTGATGACTTCTGTTGTGGGCAGTGATGACTTCCGTTGTGGGCAGTGATGACTTCTGTTGTGGGCAGTGATGACTTCTGTTGTGGGCAGTGACGACTTCTGTTGTGGGCAGTGATGACTTCTGTTGTGGGCAGTGACGACTTCTGTTGTGAGAAGTGGCTGACTGTTGAGGCAGACTGCAGGGAGCCATGTAAAATGTCCTCCATACATCACTTTAAATATAATCCAAACATCTATGATTACATTACTGAAAATGTAATTCCCTGGCGTATGCTTACATGTAATATTTTCTGTAACGTAATTACAGCGCTGGGTTACAAGTGTGGCGGCTGAAGCTGATGAAGATGACAGTGTAACACCCAGGGGTCGATGACCTTGACCTTTGACCTTGACCCTTAAGGATCAGGTTAAAAGTCAGGCCATGATGATGGCCAAGGGTCGTACCGCTGTGCTCAAAGGTCCCACGATATATATATATATATATATATATATATATATATATATATATATATATATATATATATATATTATCCCTGGGGATAGCGGGAAAAAGAATACTTCCCACGTATTCCCTGCGTGTCGTAGAAGGCGACTAAAAGGGGAGGGAGCGGGGGGCTGGAAATCCTCCCCTCTCGTTTTTTTTTTTTTATTTTCCAAAAGAGGGAACAGAGAAGGGGGCCAGGTGAGGATATTCTCTCAAAGGCCCAGTCCTCTGTTCTTAACGCTACCTTGCTATCGCGGGAAATGGCGAATAATTTGAAAGAAAAAAAAAGAATACATATATACATATATATATATATATATATATATATATATATATATATATATATATATATATATATATATATGAGCCATGCATGTATGTCTGTATGTACTCTTGCCAGAGCCAGCAGCAGCAGGCCACCAATCAGCGGGCGGATCTGGTCGTATATTCCCGGATCACGAGCAGTTAAGGCGTCATCCATCCCGCCCTATTGGCCAATAGCCAGCCTCTTTCTCCATAGGGTACGGCCCGGTACAGGGTACGACCCGGTACCTCACGGTACAACATGGTGTACGGTACAGCGCCAAGTAGACGCTACGCGGGTATGTAAATTTAACTCACGTTAAAAATTATGTACCGAAATTACCCAGTGAATTTGTTATGGGTAACGGAGTGTGAGAGAGAGAGAGAGAGAGAGAGAGAGAGAGAGAGAGAGAGAGAGAGAGACATTTGGGTCCATGTTTGTTTAGTATGCTAATTGGAAACTCTCTCTCTCTCTCTCCCCTCTCTCTCTCTCTCTCTCTCTCTCTCTCTCTCTCTCTCTGTGTGTGTGTGTGTGTGTGTGTGTGTAATTGCTTGGTTGTAATCCTGTGTGTGTACAGTGCGAGGTGGTGGAAGTTCCTTACTCCAGTGGACCTCATCTTATCCGTTTTCTTCCATCTTGCGATTCCTTTCATTTTCTTTCATCCGTGTGTATCTAAACAGCTGTGTCAACAACCACCATCTGCTGGTCATTAGGACCTCCCTGTTGACTGGCTTTATCATCCTGACGTCACACCTTCGTCAGCTCTACTGACGGCGGTATGAGCTTCAGTCCATGTTGTACGACGCACCTCTCCTCCCACCCTGATATTCAGTAATTACCCGAGATATTCCTAACTATACAGATATCATCCCATGTTGAACGACTTACGGATCAACTGTGTCATTAACAACGTTACCTTCTGAACACACGAGACGTAGTGGCTACTGTGCTTCACTGTACAAACTCAGGTTAACGTCACCAAAAGCCAACAGCAGGAGCAAACCACCGAGCCCTTTCGAGAGGAGCAATAACTTCTATTCCGACAGTTATATGAAGCCATTCTGTACATAAGCTTTGTTATCGAGTTCCTCGATAACAAAATTATGTTCTGAAATGTTCTTCTTCGATTTCTTGACACTACAGCGAGCCACCGCCACCAGCAGGGCCTGGTCACCACACACACGGGGGGCAGGGACAACATGGCTCCTGGCGGAGGGTCAGGTCGAACTCTCCTCCTCCCGCGCTCCAACAAAATCCATTCAGGAGCGAGTGGGCCGACCAGCGCGGCACCAGCCAGGGTACGTTTCCCTTCAATGAATGTTTCCATCACTCGGGAAGAATAGATATTGATGTCCTCTGGTCATTTACGTGTTATATTGAAAGCAATACCTGCACACCATCAGACCCGTGAGACCTGCACTTCCCCAACAGTTACGACAATTGTCAGATATATACAATTGCGTCATTCCTGACGTGCAATTTACGCAGATCATTTCTTGCAGTAACTACGGCAATAATCATCGCCATCTTGTCACGGGAGGAGGGCGCCTTCCCTGGCGCCCGCTACTGCAGTGTAGAGGGAGGGAACCTTCCTCATGGCGACCAGGGGAGGGCAGTGTAGAGGGAGGGAACCTTCCTCATGGCGACCAGGGGAGGGTGGAGGGGATTGGCAGATCCCCAGCGATCTTCCTGTGTCTCGGGAGGACCTGCGCTCCTCAGCGCCGCCGTCAGGAGGAAAGAACATCCTGCACCTCCTCCCACTTTATCGTAGGCGATCCTTCGCTCCATCCTGGCTACCCCGACATACACGACGCCTCCGGTGGACGACGGAATGTAGACGACGCCAAAGAACCTGTCAACCATGTGAGTCGATCCAGAGTGGTGGGTGAGGATGGTCCGTCGCCCTGGTTCAGGGTTCAGTCGCCCAGACGACACAGGGAGGTGGACTGGCTGGACGACCACGCTGCAGGGTCGTCCTCCACACTGGAGCAGATGACGTCACCTCATCCATGACCTGAGACGCCTTACCGATGGTCGCCACCTCACACTGCCCTCCACCAGCAGCCAACAACGTGTGTCTTCCAGTAACTTGTTGTCAGGGTAACGAACCAACAACTTTGACCCAAGTTGACCCAGAACGATCATGACTACTGATGTGCTGCTGCAGAGGTGTTCACGTGCAGGGATGTGTTCACGTGCAGGGATGTGTCCACGTGCAGGGAGGTGTCCACGTGCAGGGATGTGTTCACGTGCAGGGATGTGTTCACGTGCAGGGACGTGTCCACGTGCAGGGATGTGTTCACGTGCAGGAAGGTGTCCACGTGCAGGGATGTGTTCACGTGCAGGGATGTGTTCACGTGCAGGGATGTGTTCACGTGCAGGAAGGTGTCCACGTGCAGGGATGTGTTCACGTGCAGGGATGTGTCCACGTGCAGGGATGTGTCCACGTGCAGGGAGGTGTCCACGTGCAGGGAGGTGATCACGTGCAGGGATGTGTTCAGTCAGGTTAATGTTCACTTCCTCTGAGGTACTGGTGTCTTGGCCTCTTCAGCCCTGCGCTCCGACCCTGGAACACGACAGGACGACCCTTGAACACGACAGGACGACCCTTGAACACGAGAGGACGACCCTTGAACACGACAGGACGACCCTAGAACACGACAGGACGACCCTAGAACACGACGGGACGACCCTAGAACACGACAGGACGACTCTTGAACACGACGGGACGACTCTTGAACACGACGGGACGACCCTAGAACACGACGGGACGACCCTGGAACACGACAGGACGACTCTTGAACGCGACGGGACGAATCATGAACACGAAAGCACGACTCGAACACGACAGAACGACCCTTGAACACACGACCTTTTAACACGACGAGACGACTCTGAAGTACGAGAGAACGACTCCAGCACGACAGTATGACCCTTGAACACCATGAACGACTCTTCAACACTGGAGAACAACAACTCTTAACCTGGGAGATTTAACACTTAGGTGGGATGATGTGAACTTTGACCAAATCATCCAAGTACAGGTCAAGGGTCAAATCATCGTGTGTGTGTGTGTGTGTGTGTGTGTGTGTGTGTGTGTATGTGTGTGTGTGTGTGTGTGTGTGTGTGTGTGTGTGTGTATGTGTGTGTGTGTGTGTGTGTGTGCAACCAATCAACAGCTGAAGCACTTGGCAAGCGCAACTGATGTTGTGATCTGGTTAGACACAGCAACAAGCCAGACGTGTGTCTGGCGCGAGCATGTTGCTCAGGTTCATCAACCACGATACGTTCCTCACCAGACCTTAATGATTACCTAACCTAACCTAACCTAACCCTAACCTAACCCTAACCTAACCTAACCTAACCTAACCTAACCCTAACCTAACCTAACCTAACCTAACCCTAACCTAACCTAACCTAACCTAACCTAACCCTAACCTAACCTAACCTAACCTAACCTAACCTAACCCTAACCTAACCTAACCTAACCTAACCTAACCCAACCTAACCCTAACCTAACCTAACACATGTGGGACTCAGGAGCTGAGAAAAGCTGGCTTCTTTACCTAATCCCCTCACCCACCTCCTCTCGCCTGCCTCTGCTTGACGTAGCAATGAGGTATCCAGTCGATAGATTCCGCCACAGATAGATACCGCCATAGACAGATACCGCCACAGATAGATGCCGCCACAGATAGATACCGCCACAGATACACGCCGCCAGATAGATACCGCCACAGGCCAGCTGAAGCGAGGATATGACAGCCGTCGACGGAGACGCAGCGGGAGGCGAGCTCGAAGCTCTGGTGGGCAGTGGCGACGTCTGCCACCTTAGTCCTACACGACACTGACAGATCCGAGCGGACCTGGCCAGACATGACAGAGTAATGTAGTCCACTACCAAACTCTCCAGTGAAACATGTCTTCAATAAGTGATTGATTCTCTTTAAAGTGATCTAACACCTTCCCGGGCGCTCTAAGTGGAGCTCCGGAACCCCAGCATGGACTGGGGACTGAACCCTCCCCAGTGCTCCCTAACCACCACTGAAGACAGTAACTTACCAGCGACGGTGTGGTGATGGCTCGTGTCTTCCTCCTGGACGTCTTGCAGAGCGACAGACCCTCGCTGGTCAGGACCTGGAGCCGGTACAATTCATGACGGAACCTGGAAAGAGAAGATGAAACGAGAAATACAATTACTGGAAAATATAAAGACACAGTCAACCGTACACACAATAAACAGAATAAACAAAGTGACGATAATCGAGAGTTTACGAACCATTGAGCCAGACAAGGACAAAATGTATTCAAATGAATCCAGATATGGAATCTAAACTTGTTCCAGAGGGAGTGATCCTCCATCGCAAGAAAAGACGTCCCACACCAGGAGGAGGACACAAGGGAATAAAGACTTATCCACGACACATATTGGCGGATCTTAATCCACCTTGTATGAGGGAAAGAACAATGAACGCCAGTTCATTCTACTGTAATTAAAGTCTTATTGAATGATGTCTTGCGACACGGCGAGGTGGAATGAGAGAGAAAAATTAGAAAGAGGTATTACAGCAAATGTTGTCACATACAAATATAATACGACAGAGAACACGTGTCAGTCACTATCATATAAACCATTAATGTATAGGATCTATATTACACTATCATATAAACTATTTAGTGTATGGGATCTATATTACACTATCATATAAACTATTTAGTGTTTGGGATCTATATCACACTATCATATAAACTATTTAGTGTATAAGATCTATATGACACTATTATATAAAACATTTACTCATAATAAATGAATTTAAGTGAACGGTGAAATCGCACTGTGACTGTGACCTAAGGGGATTTGGTCACTGTTTCGGATGCAACCCGACCCTTGAAGGCTTCATTTTCTATTTCCTTGCAAATTGATTTACTGGCCAAATTGCTTTAGTTCCGACCTATTGGATTCCGGTTCGGTTCTGTATGAAACACTAACACAATCCTTCGCCATGATACTCATCCCAGCGCACCTCGATACTGGTGATAGACCGCCACACACACACCTCACACTACTCAGGGAAACCCACCATATTCCAAACAGGTTCATTCCTCAGTGGGCCGAGTCAGGGTTCGGAAATTTGAATCATCCGAATCAGTTATCAGTTGGTGTCTCAGTCATGCTGGCTACAACGGGTAGCTTCACCCAGCGTCTACGAGTCAACTGGGTTTTATGGATGTTTTCCTAATATCTGAGAAGTACGTCTTAAAAGTTTAGGTTCTAGATCCATTAAATGGTTCAGAAACAGCTCCAGTGTCAGAGGTGAAAGAGGTGAAGCCGTACGTGATTCAGGGGGTTCAGTATTGAGGAATGGAGCAGCTTCGAAACTTGACTCAAGGGAATCACACGGATGTCGTGTTTGGTTCATCCGAATGTTTCGTTTTGTGAAACTTATGACACAGGAGCTTCAGGCTATGACTGGCCTGAAGCTGATGCTCTCAAAGGCACATCAGCTGCTGAAGCTAACACAGGTCGTCCTGAAAAGGAACACCTGAAGTTCCCTCAGTCAGTACGGTCGACTGTGAGGCCAAAAGACATTGTCAAAGTTCTCTATGCCTCAACACTAATACGGGAAAATCGACTTTACTAACTACTTCACATGAGTCATTTTTCAGCTGTAAAATGTGAATCCTGACCCTCTCATCCACGTTTCCCTCAAGATCTCTCCAGTAAACTGAGACTAATTCTAGTGAACGTGAAAACTGGACCTTGTTCTCCACAAGAACTGTTCTTACTTCATAACAAACCTCACTAGGCCTTCCATCGTCCATATTGTTGTTGTTTTTTGTTGTTTTAAGTATGTAAACATTGCGATAACCCGAGAATCCATCACATGAATTGTTGATTGACTAATTCGCCCAAACGTTAAGTCACTGTAATGCTATGTCGGTAAATTGTTTGCATCTTCACACCATAATTCCCAGATGCTGTCAACATAAGTTCCTAACTCGTAAATGTTCTTGGTTTCTGTGTTATTTGTTCATTTCTCTTCTCAGACTATTTTCCCAAGTTACGTTACAGAGTCTTTCATACTTCCTCGGGAATTTCCAGTGTTTTTAGCGACATAAATGTAAATCTTCACTAACTTCTCTAACTACGCCTCTTGGTGTTCACCTGAGTCGCCGTCATCTTGTCTTGCCTCACACGAAATCATTTCAAGTCAGAGGCCCACCCAGAGCCCCTCAAGACAGTGTTCCAGTCCATTTGTGCAGCCCTGGCTTGGGCATCATCATGTCCCGAGGCCATCAGGGCAATCGAACGGCGAGGCGCCTCACCAGACCCACAAGGTAATCAGTGGTTTTTAACGAAGCAACGCTACGTGAGTGATCCTTCTGGTCCCTGACTCAATGTAACAAGTTACTGTGATGATTCCAAGATATTGGAAGGACACTTACCCATGTTATGATTGACTCTGGTGTGGAGTGAAGGACACACACAACCTGCCATCCGTCGTCTAAACACGTAAACAAAAACTGACCTGAGCGTTCGGATCCGCCAACCGATACTCAAACGAAACAAACGACTCGAAGGAATTTGAAACTCAGATTCGTGAACCATTGTCTTTTATCCTACGATTAATATATGCAAAGAGATTTTCCTTGGGCTGTGAAATGGGCCTCTCCTTCAAATTCCTAAATAAATAACAAAATGACTGTTTTTGTAAATACTGGAGTGCTATTCTGTTGTCTTGATGATTGAAGACACTGGAACCAACACTGATCCGAACTGGTGTTTTACTCTGAAAGACCAAGTATGAGAGAGACTGGGAAATACTCATCAGTCAGGCCTCACTTTGGTAGCCCTACTTTCATGACATTGCAGCACATCAATTGCTGGCGAACTGCCAGTTATTTGCCGTAATATTGCGATGAAATAACGACAAGTGGAACTAACCTAACCTAACCTAACCTAACCTAACCTAACCAAACCTAACCTAACCTAACCTAACCTAACCTAACCTAACCTAACCTAACCTAACCATCAGGAAAGTTGTCGCACACTCACACTCACCAACCAACTCTACCAAGACAACACGGGTTTTGATGGTCCTCTTGGTATTCATGGGACCATTAGAGAAGGTACGTGGCTGTGTGTGTGTGTGTGTGTGTGTGTGTGTACGTGAGCTGAGCTTCACAAGAAGCAACCCTCCTTCATATCAACTCATTCAGACGGCGTTCATCTGGCATCTTGTCTCCCCATACGCTTCGGGCTGAACTATTTATCAAATGAGAAACCTCGTTCATCGTATATGTTTGGCTACTTACCAAGAGGACAATGGAATGGCCCTCAACATCCACACCTTGAGAGACTGGCTTAACAAAAAATGATAAGTGTTATGGGACTAATTGTTACCTTTCCACAGTTGTACACCTTCCACGAGATGCTAGGATATTAACACGATGCCTGAAGAATGATGGGATCTTTAGGACGTAGCTATAGATACAACACAGCACCAGGACCCAACAGTATAACACAGCACCAGGACCCAACAGTATAACACAGCACCAGGACCTTATCATACAACATAGCACCACAGGATCCTACCATACAACACAGCACCAGGACCCAACAGTATAACACAGCACCAGGACCCAACAGTATAACACAGCACCAGGACCTTATCATACAACATAGCACCACAGGATCCTGCCATACAACACAGCACCAGGACCCAACAGTATAACACAGCACCAGGACCCAACAGTATAACACAGCACCAGGACCTTATCATACAACATAGCACCACAGGATCCTACCATACAACACAGCACCAGGACCCAACAGTATAACACAGCACCAGGACCCAACAGTATAACACAGCACCAGGACCTTATCATACAACATAGCACCACAGGATCCTGCCATACAACACAGCACCAGGACCTTATCATACAACATAGCACCACAGGATCCTGCCATACAACACAGCACCAGGACCCAACAGTATAACACAGCACCAGGACCCAACAGTATAACACAGCACCAGGACCTTATCATACAACATAGCACCACAGGATCCTGCCATACAACACAGCACCAGGACCCAACAGTATAACACAGCACCAGGACCCAACAGTATAACACAGCACCAGGACCTTATCATACAACATAGCACCACAGGATCCTGCCATACAACACAGCACCAGGACCCAACAGTATAACACAGCACCAGGACCTTATCATACAACATAGCACCACAGGATCCTACCATACAACACAGCACTAGGACGCTACCATACAACACAGCACCAGGACCCAACAGTATAACACAGCACCAGGACCCAACAGTATAACACAGCACCAGGACCTTATCATACAACATAGCACCACAGGACCCTACCATACAACACAGCACTAGGACGCTACCATACAACACAGCACCAGGACCCAACAGTATAACACAGCACCAGGACCCAACAGTATAACACAGCACCAGGACCTTATCATACAACATAGCACCACAGGATCCTACCATACAACACAGCACCAGGACCCAACAGTATAACACAGCACCAGGACCTTATCATACAACATAGCACCACAGGACCCTACCATACAACACAGCACCAGGACCCAACAGTATAACACAGCACCAGGACCTTATCATACAACATAGCACCACAGGATCCTACCATACAACACAGCACCAGGACCCAACAGTATAACACAGCACCAGGACCCAACAGTATAACACAGCACCAGGACCTTATCATACAACATAGCACCACAGGATCCTGCCATACAACACAGCACCAGGACCCAACAGTATAACACAGCACCAGGACCTTATCATACAACATAGCACCACAGGATCCTACCATACAACACAGCACCAGGACCCAACAGTATAACACAGCACCAGGACCTTATCATACAACATAGCACCACAGGACCCTACCATACAACACAGCACCAGGACCCAACAGTATAACACAGCACCAGGACCTTATCATACAACATAGCACCACAGGACCCTACCATACAACACAGCACCAGGACCCAACAGTATAACACAGCACCAGGACCTTATCATACAACATAGCACCACAGGACCCTACCATACAACACAGCACCAGGACCCAACAGTATAACACAGCACCAGGACCTTATCATACAACATAGCACCACAGGACCCTACCATACAACACAGCACCAGGACCCAACAGTATAACACAGCACCAGGACCTTATCATACAACATAGCACCACAGGACCCTACCATACAACACAGCACCAGGACCCAACAGTATAACACAGCACCAGGACCTTATCATACAACATAGCACCACAGGATCCTACCATACAACACAGCACCAAGGCGGTACCATACAACACAGTATCAGGACCCTACCATACAACACAGCACCAGGATGCTACCATACAACACAGCACCAGGATGCTACCATACAACACAGCACCAGGATGCTACCATACAACACAGTACCAGGATGCTACCATACAACACAGTACCAGGATGCTACCATACAACACAGTACCAGGACGCTACCATACAACACAGCACCAGGACGGTACCATACAACACAGCACCAGGACGGTACCATACAACACAGTACCAGGACGGTACCATACAACACAGTACCAGGACCCTACCATAAAACACAGTACCAGAACACTGCCATACAACACAGCACAAGAGCCTACCATACAACACAGCACCAGGACGCTACCATACAGCACAGCAGCAGGTCTCCACAGTTTTATTCACTGTTTCAGCTTGTGATGAAACATAACTCGAATCATTCAATTATTGGCTACAGAATAACGTGTTTCACCCACCACTGTATGTGTATTGTTCACACACCATAGTTTCATCATGTGTTTCACCCACCACTGTATGTGTATTGTTCACACACCATAGTTTCATCATGAAACTCATGGTGTTTCATTAAATCCCTTCCATTATACAATACTAGAACTGTCCACAAGTCCTAATTGGATATATATAAATCTCTAAACCATATTTTTGCAAAACTGTTGACACATCAAACCTGTTCTATAAACCTAATAAGTTTGATGTTTTAATGAAAGTTTAGTAAATGAAATGTTATTTTGTATCATCTTTATCTTATGAGAAATTTTGTTTTATTGTAATCATGTGTATTATCATTGTCATTATCTTTATTAACATTATTGCTATCATTATTATCATTATATAGTTACATAATTGCGCTGTTACGAATTAAGTGCTATTTTCTAATGTCTTAAGACATTTATTTAACCTTTTCTCAACAATGTTACTGTTCCTACTTCATAAACTGTATCGCGTCTGATTTCACGTCATAAAATGTCTTACATTGAATGCCAGAAGTTGTGGTAGCCAGTCGTGCGCTCCACCAGGGTCCCCCAGACATGGACACAAGACTTTACCCCCAGCACCATGTAATCGCCGCTTTGGAAGTCAACTTTGCTGAAAAAAGAAAAAAAGAACCTTCGCGTTTACATTTCTGAGTCAACGAAGTTGATTTTTCCGCTGTGTGACGTAGCCTAGAGATGGCCTGGGTCCCAGGATATGCTCTCAGTAGCTCACCTGCAGGAGGACGCATGTTCTGTGTTCTGTGTTTACCACATCTACAATGATACGTCCTTGATCTGCTGTTGCCTCGTTCTGTCTGTCGGTCAGCTCTCCCGTCTGTCTGTCTATCAGCTCTCCTGTCTGTCTGTCAGCTCTCTTGTCTGTCTGTCTATCAACCCTCCTGTCTGTCTGTCAGCCCTCCCGTCTGTCTGTCAGCTCTCCTGTCTGTCTGTCTATCAGCTCTCCTGTCTAACTGTCTATCAGCCCTCCTGTCTGTCTGTCAGCTCTTCTGTCTGTCTGTCTATCAACCCTCCTGTCTGTCTGTCAGCTCTTCTGTCTGTCTGTCTATCAGCCCTCCTGTCTGTCTGTCAGCTCTTCTGTCTGTCTGTCTATCAACCCTCCTGTCTGTCTGTCAGCTCTTCTGTCTGTATTCAGTCTTGGTACTGTCATCTGGTCACACAGACATTACTGTTGCTCTACCTAGCGACTGGGTATTAACCCCAGGTTGTGTTATCACTCCGTACTCACAGAAGGAATTCACTTGTTACGTTTACCACAACCTATGTCCATCCTTCACGTCCAGACCCACGACTCTGGGGTGTCTGTGGCAATATGTGTGTGTACAAGTTCACGTCATGTCAGTGCTCATCATCTCCTGAACCAACCATTTGATGTGTGGTCTCTGCCTGAGTCAGGGAGGTACAGACGCCCACTACACCTGCTGCACAGTAATGACGGGTCCTCTGTGTCCCTCCGTCTTTCCTGCTTCCCTCCAGCCGCGTCCACGCCTCCTGCTTCCCTCCAGCAGCGTCCACGCCTGCTCTTCCCTCCAGCCGCGTGCGTCCACGTCTGCTGCTTCCCTCCAGCAGCGTCCACGCCTGCTCTTCCCTCCAGCCGCGTGCGTCCACGTCTGCTGCTTCCCTCCAGCCGCGTCCACGTCTCCTGCTTCCCTCCAGCAGCGTCCACGTCTCCTGCTTCCCTCCAGCCGCGTCCACGTCTCCTGCTTCCCTCCAGCAGCGTCCACGTCTGTCCTCAGCCCATCTATCTCCCGCCTGCCTCAGTTCTCGAGAACTTTATATTCCAGAGCTTTTAATTCCCACTAATGAGCCCTCTCTTGCCCACGACGACGTAATTTTAACATTTCCAATAATGTGGTCAATATTGACAATATTACTCTCGTATTCCACATCCCTTTAAAGCTTTTCCATTTGTTCTGAGGATACTCTTTTCTGGATATCTTTCCAGTATATTGGCGTACACGGCAAAGAAAAAAAAATGTATTTTTCCGGAAAGGTCCGATGTATTTCGAAATCATCCATACGTCTGGCGCTGTCCCGGTCGGGTTGGTAGGCGTAAAAATGTGAGACAGATTCCCTGATAATCATGGAAGTTCCACTTTTGTACATCAATTTCCATCGAAATATATAATCAGTCTAACATTTCTTATGACAAATGATGGGGAATGTTTCTAGCAATCGATATATTACAATATTATGAAAGCGGGACAACCCATGTGAGGCCAGACTAATGGATATTTCTCACAATCCATTGTTCCTCGTCATATCATTTCACACACCAAGTGTTAAGATACTTTTTTTAGCGTGTGTAAATACATGGTGTTCTCCTACTTTGTTCTCTGCCTCTCTCCTCCACATGCAAATAGTTATCGTATCTTTCCCATTCCCTAACACCATCTCCCTCGTGTAGACGCTAGTCTTCTACATTACCCTGTGTTTTACGTCTCTTCTGTCTGCCTCTGTGTACTACGACACACGCCTTGTGTGTCTCAGTCATCTGCCTCGGTCTGTGTCTGGTTTATCAAGTTCTACATCAGGAGGAGCGCCTCTCCCCGCTTCTGTCTCCTCATAAGTTCACTGTTCACAATCTTCCTCATCACTGATGTCTCTTCCCTTCCTCATGATCACTCTCGTCTCTCCTTCTCTTCTGTCCTCACAATCACTGACGTATCTCTTCCATTCCCTTCCTCTCTGTCACTCACGCTTCCCCATTCCGTTCCTGTGTACCTTCCTCGTTCCCTGTCCCCCGACGGTCGACACAGTCACCTCTCCTTTGTTGTGCAGGAAGGCGGGAATGTCGTCATGGTGCGAGTGGTATGAGGTCGCCACGCCTGTGCAAGACCTTTACCCTCTGATTACATTCACGCTCTTTGTTGGACCAATCCTCTTTAGAAACTTTATCCCTTGAGTTCTCCTTGAGTTCTCCTTCGGTGTAAAAGTAAAAGACATCACACTGGAACATATCTCACTGTATACGTACATATATATAGCAGGTGTAGATAGATTATCTTAGCAGGTGTTAGATAGATATCTTAGCAGGTTGTAGATAGATATCTTAGCAGGTGTTAGATAGATATCTTAGCAGGTTGTAGATAGATATCTTAGCAGGTGTTAGATAGATATCTTAGCAGGTGTAGATGGATATTTTAGCAGGTGTAGATGGATATTTTAGCAGGTGTAGATGGATATCCTAGCAGGTGTAGATAGATATCTAGCAGGTGTAGATGGATATTTTAGCAGGTGTAGATGGATATTTTAGCAGGTGTAGATGGATATCCTAGCAGGTGTAGATAGATATCTTAGCAGTGTAGATAGATATCTAGCAGGTGTAGATAGATATCTTAGCAGTGTAGATAGATATCTCAGCAGGTTGTAGATAGATATCTCAGCAGGTGTAGATGGATATCCTAGCAGGTGTAGATGGATATTTTAGCAGGTGTAGATGGATATCCTAGCAGGTGTAGATAGATTATCTTAGCAGGTGTTAGATAGATATCTCAGCAGGTGTAGATGGATATCCTAGCAGGTGTAGATGGATATCCTAGCAGGTGTAGATAGATATCTCAGCAGGTGTAGATGGATATCCTAGCAGGTGTAGATTAGATATCTTAGCAGTGTAGATAGATATCTCAGCAGGTTGTAGATAGATATCTCAGCAGGTGTAGATGGATATTTTAGCAGGTGTAGATGGATATCCTAGCAGGTGTAGATGGATATCCTAGCAGGTGTAGATTAGATATCTTAGCAGGTGTAGATAGATATCTTAGCAGTGTAGATAGATATCTTAGCAGTGTAGATAGATATCTTAGCAGGTGTTAGATAGATATCTTAGCAGGTTGTAGATAGATATCTCAGCAGGTGTAGATGGATATCCTAGCAGGTGTAGATAGATATCTTAGCAGGTTGTAGATAGATATCTCAGCAGGTTGTAGATAGATATCTCAGCAGGTTGTAGATAGATATCTTAGCAGGTGTAGATGGATATCCTAGCAGGTGTAGATGGATATTTTAGCAGGTGTAGATAGATATCTTAGCAGGTGTAGATGGATATCCTAGCAGGTGTAGATGGATATCCTAGCAGGTGTAGATGGATATCCTAGCAGGTGTAGATGGATATCCTAGCAGGTGTAGATAGATATCTTAGCAGGTGTAGATGGATATCCTAGCAGGTGTAGATAGATATCTTAGCAGGTGTAGATGGATATCCTAGCAGGTGTAGATGGATATCCTAGCAGGTGTAGATTAGATATCTTAGCAGGTGTAGATGGATATCCTAGCAGGTGTAGATGGATATCCTAGCAGGTGTAGATGGATATCCTAGCAGGTGTAGATAGATATCTCAGCAGGTTGTAGATAGATATCTCAGCAGGTGTAGATGGATATCCTAGCAGGTGTAGATAGATATCTTAGCAGGTGTAGATAGATATCTCAGCAGGTGTAGATAGATATCTTAGCAGGTGTAGATGGATATCTTAATAGGTATAGACAGATATCTTAGCAGGTGTAGATAGATATCTCAGCAGGTGTAGATAGATATCTTAGCAGGTGTAGATAGATATCTCAGCAGGTGTAGATAGATATCTTAGCAGGTGTAGATAGATATCTCAGCAGGTGTAGATAGATATCTCAGCAGGTTGTAGATAGATATCTCAGCAGGTGTAGATAGATATCTTAGCAGTGTAGATAGATATCTTAGCAGGTGTAGATGGATATCCTAGCAGGTGTAGATAGATATCTTAGCAGGTGTAGATGGATATCCTAGCAGGTGTAGATAGATATCTTAGCAGGTGTAGATAGATATCTCAGCAGGTGTAGATAGATATCTTAGCAGGTGTAGATGGATATCCTAGCAGGTGTAGATAGATATCTTAGCAGGTGTAGATGGATATCCTAGCAGGTGTAGATGGATATCCTAGCAGGTGTAGATAGATATCTTAGCAGGTGTAGATGGATATCCTAGCAGGTGTAGATAGATATCTTAGCAGGTGTAGATGGATATCCTAGCAGGTGTAGATAGATATCTTAGCAGGTGTAGATAGATATCTCAGCAGGTGTAGATAGATATCTTAGCAGGTGTAGATGGATATCCTAGCAGGTGTAGATAGATATCTTAGCAGGTGTAGATGGATATCCTAGCAGGTGTAGATGGATATCCTAGCAGGTGTAGATAGATATCTTAGCAGGTGTAGATGGATATCTAGCAGGTGTAGATGGATATCTTAGCAGGTGTAGATAGATATCTTAGCAGGTGTAGATAGATATCTTAGCAGGTGTAGATAGATATCTCAGCAGGTGTAGATGGATATTTTAGCAGGTGTAGATAGATATCTTAGCAGGTGTAGATAGATATCTCAGCAGGTGTAGATGGATATTTTAGCAGGTGTAGATAGATATCTTAGCAGGTGTAGATAGATATCTTAGCAGGTGTAGATAGATATCTTAGCAGGTGTAGATAGATATCTTAGCAGGTGTAGATAGATATCTTAGCAGGTGTAGATAGATATCTTAGCAGATGTATTGAATAAGTTCCCTTGTTGTGGTAACAATTCGGTTGAGAGAAGTATTCGGAAACACTGGTAACACTACATAGTTTAACTGGATAAATACAGTAGATGATGTAGATCAGGACGAGTTGGTTTAGTACAGTAGATGATGTAGATCAGGTTGAGGTGCTGTATTAGTAAGGAGGTGAGGTGAGGTAAGGCAGGAGGAGACAAAAGTCTCATGGAAATAGTGAATTGTTGGAGGGTCTCGTGGAGCTTCTGCGAAAGAGGTGGCGCAGTTGAATTTCCAAAGTTGAGCAACGGAGGAGGGAAGAGGTGTTTCCGAGGCTCCGAAAACCGGAAGGAGGGAGGTGATCGCCGTGGTCAAGTTGTGACTGCAGGAGTGAGACGCTGTAGCAGGATGACTGTAGCTCCTGCAGGAGACGGGCGATGGCAATGTTCCCTCGTCAAAGGAGGAAGGATTCAGGTTCACCTGAGGTCTGCTACAGACGGTGATGTCCAACGGGCTCCTGCTGGGGACGATGAACCTGGAGTCATAAGGCCAAGATGGGGCTACGCACTAGACTGGCACGCTTGTGGTGTGAGGCACTAGACTGGCACTCTTGTGGTGTGAGGCACTAGACTGGCACTCTTGTGGTGTGAGGCACTAGACTGGCACTCTTGTGGTGTGAGGCACTAGGCTGGCACTCTTGTGGTGTGAGGCACTAGACTGGCACTCTTGTGGTGTGAGGCAATCTAAGTGCTTCACTAACTGCTTAACTTATTCACGCGTCAGTTGCCATCGTATTGCAGGGCAATAACTCAGGTTGGCATGCAAGTCGTCCCAGTGAACTACAGGAGGATTATGAAGGATCAAGTGAGGGGCCCAGACCCGGGTGGGTGACCTCCCGCTGCGAAGGTCAGGGTCATTCACTCGCTCGAGTACTTGGCTTATAACCTGAGCGGTAGGTCAAAGGTCATATGAATTACGATGAATTAACATGGGTCAAGTGCTGGGTGACCTGACCACAGGGTCAGGCTGGTGTCGTCCGGGTCATGATGCAGGACTTAATAAGTGAGGCCGGAAAATGTTGCTACCATGTAACACGTTATCATTTCAGGACATCCACAGACACAACCACGGGAAAAGTACTAGGGGCAAAAATGCGTGTAGTTAACGAGATAATTTGAGAACGGAAAAACCGGAGGAAAATATGAGGAAGGCAAATAACCACAACTTGAAATCAGGATTTGTTCTCTCCTCATGAAGATCGTGTACGGTTCTCGTGGACATAATTCCCTGTGCCTCTGTGATCAAGACTTCTGGGTCAGTAAGCATGATCATAACATCCAAGTTACAGACAGGTTTAACACTTGAAGGTTTACCTTCTCAGAAGACCACAGTCATGGAATATTCATCGTCACACATCATTCCAGGTTTAGGCAACAAGTTGGGAGGTAATTTCGGATAATTATAAAGGGGGAGCAGCACTCGTGGACCCGCCATTTCCGTCAACACAACTGGAGAAATTCACCGACCGCCACATGCGACCTGGTCAGCGGTACTCCCGCCAGGACCTGTGACCTTACGACCCACGGCTCAATTTTGAGGTGGCGTGTGAGCGACATACGGCTCAAAACGTGCCTGTATTAGAGGCGAGGGTGACGCATAGGAAGGACCAGCCAGCCTTGATCAACACTCACTTCAACCCAAGATGTAACCGAACATCAGATCCATCGCCTGGACGGACCTGCGCGATACATGTCTTAGTATGAGAAACTTTATCAGTTCGCTCCGCCTGTCTCATGCCTCAGAAGGAGGACCTCGAGGAGGAGGCAGAAGATGTGGTACAAAACATGATTACTGAGGATGTACGACTAGGGGAGGGAGGAGGGGCAGTTCATGGGAGAGGAGGAAGGCAGGAGACAGCGTGAGTGTGTCACAGTAACATGGTGTTGTGGTGTGAGTGTGCATGATGAGGGAGTGTGGCAAGTGAGCAGTGTGGTGTACTGGTGTTGGGTGCCGTTGATGACCAAGTGTTTGGATGGAACTGTTCCACTGTACAGTGGTAACAAGAACTGTTCCACTGTACACTGATAACAAGAAAAGTTCCACTGTACATTCTTGTGAGGGAAAATAACAAGGATTGTTCTGCTGTACACTTGGAGTGTACCCACACCGATTGTTGCAGTGTACAACTAGTGGGATGGACAGAAACTACCACAAGCACTGTTCCAACGTACAATGATGAGAGGAAAATGTGTCGTGAGAAATTAATGAGGAACTTGAAACCACTGTGACGGATAGTGTGAAGAAGACATCCTGAAACCCTTGTGAATAACAAACAAGAACTTCAGATGTTCATGAGAGAACACATTCTTGTTATCTAAGGACGTTAGAACAGGACGTCCTCGAGGTAATACTATGTTCTGTGTGAGGTTTGAGGAGCCACAGAACAGTTTACTAGCAAGTTTCACCAGTCTTGTGTCCTTACCAAACTGCCGACTGCTGAACTCAGGATTTTGTGACCTTGAAATGTAAGGGTAACGTGAGGGTATGACCCCGTGCAGGCTGACCCCGGGTGACACGTGCCGGCTGACCCTGGGTGACACGTGCCGGCTGACCCTGGGTGGCACGTGTCGGCTGACCCCGGGTGGCACGTGTCAACGTAAACGATTAGCCACACCAGGAACCAAACAGGCAGGAGTACATAACGTATTTACTTCAATGAATACATTCACCAGTGACTCGAAACACAGGGTGAAGCCAGTGCTTAACCTGAGTGTAAGCTAAGGTCCGTATCCTTGGACCATATAATCAAACCTCGACCATCTTAATAACCCGCTGTTCACCACTCTAGAAGGGAACATATAAGTGTATTGACCACTTCCTGGCATCATTACAACACTAGTAAAAGACAAAAGAACTGTGATAAGCAAGAGACATATAAAGCTATGTCATAGATGCCATGTTCTCTGTACAACATAACGACAGAATGATCAATATGTCTCGGTCATAACATTAGTGGTCCATGTGACGTGTATAATGCCAGCATTACATGAGTGAGGGTCATGAAGTTCTGATACGACCATGAAACATGCTATCTATAATGATGATATACGCCAACACATACTCCCTCATCCTCCACCCAACCTTGTACCTCCCGCGTGCGCACCTACGCTTGTTGGATGGGGCACCACTCACTGTTGTACCTCCCCTGTGTACAAGCTGGTTGTAACGAGTTGTACCTGCTGGTACAGATGTTACATGATGTTCGTGTTGGTACAGATGTTACATGGTGTTCGTGTTGGTACAGGTGTTACATGGTGTTCGTGTTGGTACAGATGTTACATGGTGTTCGTGTTGGTACAGATGTTACATGATGTTCGTGTTGGTACAACTGTTCTTTACTGCTACACCTGTTCTGTGTCTGTACAACCTTATGCTACACTTGTTTCTATGGTGTTCATTATGTTGGTCCAGGTGTTCTGCGTTATGACCTGGTGTTCATTATGTTGGTCCAGGTGTTCTGCGTTATGACCTAGTATTCATTATGTTAGTCCAGGTGTTCTGCGTTATGACCTGGTGTTCACATAACGCCATACCTGACCGTGGTCTCCAGATACCTGTAACTGTAGCGCCTCTCTGGTCACCTCACATAGTCTGGTCCTCGTACTGATGGTGTCTTCAGCGCGGGATGGGGTGGTCTGCCAGCAGATAACCTGGTCATGGACCATCAGGTCACCTGTTATCTGTCCTTCCCATGTACTGTCCTCCAGCAGATAACCTGGTCATGGGCCATCAGGTCTCCTGTTATCTGTCCTTCCCATGTACTGTCCTCCAGCAGATAACCTGGTCATGGACCATCAGGTCTCCTGTTATCTGTCCTTCCCATGTACTGTCCTCCAGCAGATAACCTGGTCATGGACCATCAGGTCTCCTGTTATCTGTCCTTCCCATGTACTGTCCTCCAGCAGATAACCTGGTCATGGACCATCAGGTCTCCTGTTATCTGTCCTTCCCATGTACACCCACCCATGTACTCAGAGGCCTTGTTGCGCAAGAAGTAATTACATTAATTACGTCCTTCATAAAACCTTTAGGTGAAAAAGTTCCCTGTCCTCATAATGCATCACATTTTCTTTCTTTCTTTCCGCCTCTCCGTTTTCTATCATGGTTCACCTGGGGCAGCTATTTCTCTCATGGGAAGTCTGGAAGATCCTGGAATTAGCGTCCTAGACGCTGTCAAGTGATTGCTACGTAGGCTACGTAGCCGACACACGAGACACAGGTGACCAGGGGCTACGTAGCCCACACATGAGACACTGGTGACCAGGGGCTACGTAGCCCACACATGAGACACTGGTGACCAGGGGCTACGTAGCCCACACATGAGACACTGGTGACCAGGGGCTACGTAGCCCACACATGAGACACTGGTGACCATGGGCTACGTAGCCCACACATGAGACACTGGTGACCAGGGGCTACGTAGCCCACACACGAGACACAGGTGACCAGGGGCTACGTAGCCCACACACGAGACACTGGTGACCAGGGGCTACGTAGCCCACACACGAGAGACTGGTGACCAGGGGCTACGTAGCCTACACATGAGACACTGGTGACCAGGGGCTACGTAGCCTACACATGAGAGACAAGTGACCAGGGGCTACGTAGCCTACACACGAGACACTGGTGACCAGGGGCTACGTAGCCCACACACGAGACACTGGTGACCAGGGGCTACGTAGCCTACACATGAGAGACAAGTGACCAGGGGCTACGTAGCCTACACATGAGACACTGGTGACCAGGGGCTACGTAGCCTACACATGAGACACTGGTGACCAGGGGCTACGTAGCCTACACATGAGACACTGGTGACCAGGGGCTACGTAGCCCACACATGAGACACTGGTGACCAGGGGCTACGTAGCCCACACACGAGACACTGGTGACCAGGGGCTACGTAGCCCACACACGAGACACTGGTGACCAGGGGCTTCGTAGCCCACACACGAGACACTGGTGACCAGGGGCTACGTAGCCCACACACGAGACACTGGTGACCAGGGGCTTCGTAGCCCACACACGCGCTTGAGAACACATACACGGAAACCCCACCCACACCTTGAGGGCTCCAGCCAGGGAGGACAGCTGGTTCGATAACATGGTCCAGTGTTGCTGGCTGGCCAGATGGCCCAGCTGGTACAGTAGCAGTGTTGCTGGCTGGCCAGATGATGGACCAGCTGGTACAGCACAGTGTTGCTGGCTGGCCAGATGATGGCCCAGCTGGTACAGCACAGTGTTGCTGGCTGACCAGATGGACCAGCTGGTACAGCACAGTGTTGCTGGCTGGCCAGATGATGGACCAGCTGGTACAGCAGTGTTGCTGGCTGGCCAGATGATGGCCCAGCTGGTACAGCAGCAGTATTGCTGGCTGGCCAGATGATGGACCAGCTGGTACAGCACAGTGTTGCTGGCTGGCCAGATGATGGCCCAGCTGGTACAGCAAGTGTTGCTGGCTGGCCAGATGATGGCCCAGCTGGTACAGGAGCCACCACAGGCCAGGAGCTAACCGACCATATCCTCTCCTGTAGAATCAGTTATGCACACGTCGCTCACTGAGGGAGACGATGGTTTCTGGTGGTTCATGTGTGGGAATTACCCACTTGTACTGTGTGGGGAGACGTGTTTACACTTGAACCTCTTCGTTCTCACATATGAGGCGAGTTTGCCATCAGGCCGGGCGTACGCGCAGCGCTCACCGCTCAAGAGTCATATGAGTTACGTGTTGTCAAGTGTTATGTGTGTGAGAGGGAGAGACAGTAGGTATGTGGTCAGCTCACATGTGGCTGACGGAGAAGGACAAGCCAACAGCCTGGGACTAAGGAGTAAAGTTTGACAGCCACTGAAGTGCAGGTTCACCACGCAGAGCCGCCACAAGCCATCCCGACACACAAGCGAGCAGGAGAGAGAGAGAGAGAGAGAGAGAGAGAGAGAGAGAGAGAGAGAGAGAGAGAGAGAGAGAGAGAGAGAGAGAGAGAGAGAGAGAGAATGAGAGAGAGAGAGAGAGAGAGAGAGAGAGAGAGAGAGAGAGAGAGAGAGAGAGAGAGAGAGAGAGAGAGAGAGAGAGAGAGAGAGAGAGAGAGAGAGAGAGAGGACCAACATGTCTCTTTAATACACTTATACAGGTATACACAGGGGGACAGTCAGGTATACACAGGAGGACAGTCAGGTATACACAGAGGGAGTCAGGTATACACAGGAGGACAGTCAGGTATACACAGGAGGACAGTCAGGTATACACAGGAGAACAATCAGGTATACACAGAGGGACAGTCAGGTATACACAGGAGGACAGTCAGGTATACACAGGAGGACAGTCAGGTATACACAGGAGAACAATCAGGTATACACAGAGGGACAGTCAGGTATACACAGGAGAACAATCAGATATACACAGAGGGACAGTCAGGTATACACAGGAGGACAGTCAGGTATACACAGGAGGACAGTCAGGTATACACTCATCATCATCTTCTTCTTCTCCTCCTCCTCCTCCTCCTCCTCCTCCTCCTCCTCCTCCTCTTCCTCCTCTTCCTCCTCCTCCTCCTCCTCTTCCTCCTCCTCCTCCTCCTCCTCCTCTTCCCGTGTCTTAGTTACATTAATCGTCTCTTCATTCCTCCTGGACTCTTCCCGTTAATCTGTCTCCGTCACTTTCTCTACCTGTCCACTGACGCCTCTGTCCCACGCCAGGTTATAGCCTCACACCACCACTTAGCTATACACCATAGTCAGGCACGCTATACCCTCACCACGCTATACTCCCTCCATGATATAGCTATAAAACACCACGCTATACTCCCTCCATGATATAGCTATACCCTCACCACGCTATACTCTCTCCATGATATAGCTGTACCCTCACCACGCTATACCCCCTCAATGATATAGCTATACCCTCACTATGATATAGCTATACCCTCACCACGCTATACCCCCTCCATGATATAGCCATACCTTCACCACGCTATACTCCCTCCATGATATAGCTATACCCTCACCACGCTATACTCCCTCCATGATATAACTATACCTTCACCATGATATAGCTATACCCTCACCACGCTATACTCGCTCCATGATATAGCATACCTTCACCACGCTATACTCCCTCCATGATATAGCTATACCCTCACCACGCTATACTCGCTCCATGATATAGCTATACCCTCACCACGCTGTACCCCCTCCATGATATAGCTATACCTTCACCATGATATAGCTATACCCTCACCACGCTATACTCCCTCCATGATATAGCCATACCTTCACCACGCTATACTCGCTCCATGATATAGCTATACCCTCACCACGCTATACTCGCTCCATGATATAGCTATACCCTCACCACGCTGTACCCCCTCCATGATATAGCTATACCTTCACCATGATATAGCTATACCCTCACCACGCTATACTCGCTCCATGATATAGCCATACCTTCGCCA